>NC_092291.1:25108391-25408391 GCF_036320965.1 Panulirus ornatus
CCCAACACACATGAAATGACAATCCCCTCTCCCCGTATGCGCGCGAGGTAGCTCTAAGAAAAGACAACAAGGCCCCATTCGTTCACACTCGGTCTCTAGCTGTCATGTGTAATACACCGAAACCACAGCTCCCTTTCCACATCCTGGCTCCACAGAACTTTCCATGGTTTACCCCAGACGCTTCACATGCCCTGGTTCAATCCACTGACAGCACGTTGACCCCGGAATAACACATCGTTCCAATTCACTCTATTCCTTGCACGCCTTTCACCCTCCTGCATGTTCACGCCCCGATCGCTCAAAATCTTTTTCACTTCATCCGTCCACCTCCAATTTGGTCTCCCACTTCTCCTCATTCCCTTCACCTTTGACACATGTATCCCTTCTCAATCTTTCCTGACTCATTCTCTCCATGTGACCAAACCATTTCAATACACCCTCTTCTGCTCTCTCAACCACACTCTTTTTATTACCACACATCTCTCTTACCCTTACGTTACTTACTCGATCAAACCACCAAACACCACTTATTGTCCTCAAACATCTCATACCCAGCACATCCACAATCTTCCGCACAACCCTATCTATAGCCCACGCCTCGCAACCATATAACATTGCTGGAACCACTATTCCTTCAAACATACCCATTTTTGCCTTCCGAGATAATGTTCTCGCCTTCCACACATTTTTCAACTCAACCAGAGCTTTCGCCCCCTCCCCAACCATGTGACTCACTTACGCTTCCATGGTTCCATCCGCTGCCAAATCCACTCCCAGATATCTACAACACTTCACTTCCTCTAGTTTTTCTCCATTCAAACATACCTCCCAATTGACTTGTCCCTCAACCCTACTGTACCTAATAAACTTGCTCTTATTCACATTTATATTATTATTATTATATATATATATATATATATATATATATATATATATATATATATATATATATATATATATATAATCAGATGGATCTGTTTGTGTTGATTTCAGTCCGCGTCCAGTGTACAAGATTCCGTTCATGCTCTCTTGCTACTCGCCCGTCGACCCTGGGGGATAATCGAGTTCATCCGTAAACATTAGGTGAGGGAAGGGAGGAGAGCCTTTGATCCCCTGATGTTTACAGTGTTTCCGGTGATGACAGGGACCGTGTCTCTACCTTGTACGTAGCTTCCTCTCGTTCTCCACCCCTCCTGCCATCCCTATAATCCCTCTCCTCTCCTGTTTCCCATTGTCCTTCTCTCCCTATCCACTCTCCGTCTCACCATCACTCTTTCTCCCTCATCCCTATCTTACTCAACTATCATCCTTCCATGCTTTGCTCCGTCCCTCCCTGTCCTATCCTCCCTTTATTTCCCTAATCCATTCCCTCCTTACCTCATTCCATCTTCCCTCGTTCCCCTTCCCTTTTTGTTTTGTTCCTTCTCAACCCCTCTCCTGTCTTCCCTCCCACATGCCACCCCTCCTCACCAGCCCACCTTCTCGTCGCCCATCACGCCTCTGTGAACGAAAAAGCTATTGCAATGAATGGCAGGGTTAAGAGGAGGCAGAGGTAAGGGTCGAGAGAGAGAGAGAGAGAGAGAGAGAGAGAGAGAGAGAGAGAGAGAGAGAGAGAGAGAGAGAGAGAGAATGAATGTGTGTGTGTGTGTGTGTGTGTGTGTGTGTGTGTGTGTGTGTGTGTGTGTGTGTGTGTGTGTGTTGGAGCAGAAATAAAGAGTGGCGCGTGTCTGCTGAAGGTGTCCTGATGCATGTATTATGGCAACATTCTTCTTTTTTTTTCGATAAGAGAGAAATGGCGGAAGTGGTTTACTGGCAGTCGTGGTGATGGAAGGTCAATATCTTTAGTGCATGTGGTGTGGTATGGTTGTAGCAGAGCACAGATGGTTGTGGTGGCAACCCCGTGTGGTTTTGGATGAGGCAGACAAACTAACGACTACTGGTGTAGTTTTGTTGTGGTGGGGTTGAAATGGTGGTAGTTTCAGTCCAGCCTGGTTGCCTGGTTGTGACAAGGCTAAAATTGTAGTAGTAGTAGTATTGGTCTGGCATTACATGGTGAGGGTGAGGTAAGGCTTGTATATTTGTGGTAGAGTAGGAACACTGGTGGGGTGTCAAGTCAGTCTGGGTTGTGGCAGACAAGGGTTCGGGGGAGCGAGAGGTCACGGTGGAACAGATGAGGCTGGAACGTCTGGGTGTGGTGGCTGGTGCTGGCGGTCGAGGCTCTGTGGTGGGCAGGCTGGAACCCACACGCAGTTATGCCCCCAACACAATATTTACCCTCGGGTAAGCCAGCACCACATCACCCGACCTCCCCACCCCAACATGACACCTCCATTATCTCATGCTTGCCTCACCTTCCTCCCCACCACAATCTCCAACCACCACTCCCCCCCCCCCCCCCCCTCCCACTCGTAAACCAAAGTTTTTAGTGAGCCCGTGAAGCCATACCAACACACACACCGTCCCCATAAACTGATATTGAACTGCTCCCCGCGAGCAACTTTATCACAGTCTCCCCAACAGACACCATATTCATCAGAGGAACAAAAAAAAAAAAAAAAAAAAAAATGCTCTACAATAATGAAGTTACAAGTAAAAAAAAAATATATCTATATAACTTTTATTCTTTTTGTTTTACAAAATATATCAGCCATACCATACCCGGCTGACGGGAAAATGGATAGGCATGAGCCATGACGACGACATGTCACACACAGGCCGCGGGTCGCTGCTCGCCACACGCAGCAGCCACAGCCTCTCTCATACACATTAAACTTAACCTTGACAGACGAAGACACTTTCAGGATGAAATACATACGCCCTCCGGCCTCTAATAGTCAGAAAACGATCATTATGCAACCTGATCACCTTCTACAACGCATATAAAGCATTAACCATCTATCTCTAAGCTAAAAGTTCTAATCAGGGACAAAAGTGTGTACCAAGACCAGGCCTAGAGATGGCAGGACAAATGGAAAACACTGAAAGTCTTATGTAAAATGAATAAAAATTGGTCGGGTATATAGCACACGGTAACTTGCCTGTGGTGTCTGTAGGGAGGACACCACTACGTCTAACCCGACAGCATAGTTTTATCGATACAAATTGGGACAAGCAATCCTGACATGGAGGGTGCAAGCAGGATGGTGCCAGGCATCACTTGAACACTTACGTCAGGAGGGAAGTACTTCCCTGAGCGGCTACTGTCCACAACTAACTAACACGGAGGGTGTATGACAGGTCCGAGCATCATGCAATCACTTTTATGGCTGGAGGTCATTATTTCCCTGGGCAGCTACTGTCTACAACCTACTGACGCTGAGGGTGCGAGATGGTTCCGAGAATATCACTCCAGCACTCTCAAGTCAGAAGGGTAGTACGCCCCTGGGCGGCTGCTGTCTACAACCCACAGACACAGAGGGCGTAAGATGGCTCCGGGCTCACTTCAACTCATCCGATTCACGACTGTGGCATTTCTCTGGCCGACTGCTGTTTACAACCTACAACTCCCCAAATACAAATAGTGTGTTTTCACCTTCCATGTACTGAACATAATTATGATAAACATTAATGAACTATGAAGTGAATTGATGAATAAAATGCCCACACATTACAAGACCCAACTAAATTCGTGACAACGTCTTGGTTGGGGGAAAAAAAAATTCCTCAAGCATCACACAGCACCAACGCTTCGCCAGCCAAGAGCCACACAATTCCAGACTCGACCATTAAGATCCAGCCGTGGAGATAGGCGAGAGACAAAGCGCCATTTACCAGGCAAACTGCAGCAAAAACAGATTCTCAAAGACTGTATTGCCCGGCCGGCTAGGTGATCCGCGCCCAGACTGGTCGCCGCCGCCGAGATGGAGAGCCGCCAGCCACGACACAGACAAGAGATGGACGTCCTCAGGGCGAGAGTCACGCGTCCTCAGGGTCAGACCTACACACGTCCTTAGAGAGGCGCTCCACCAGGTCGGTATAGGAGGCCCCACTTGGTCGGGACAGAAAACCTATGAAGTCGGGATAGGAACGCCTCCAAGTCGGAAAAGGAACGCCACGAGATCGGGAAGGGAACGCCATGAGGTCGGGAAAGGAGTCGCATGAAGTGGGAACAAGACCACTATGAGGGTGGCTGAACAGAAGCTACAGACAACCGGGCAAATGGCACTTGTGCTTGGAACACAAACCATACAAGGTCTCGTTTGAAAGAGGAGGAGGCTGGATAAAATGCCATACAATGGTGCATACAGTAGATGCTGGTCAGACTGCCATACCTGGTACAAACAGAAGAGGCTGCGTCAGCTGGACCAACTGCCACAGCTGGTCTAAAGAGACGAGGCTGGACCAACTGCCACAGCTGATCCATACAGATGAGGCTGGACCAACTGTCACGCCTGATCTGGGGTATACTTGGGGTAGTCTTCAGAGGCCTCCAACCCCGATAGCTCGGACTGTGTGGGTTGGAGGCAGCTGTTGAGTTGGTCGTTTCGACCAAGATACTGGAAGCCGCGACCAGCATGTCCACATAACCCCTGAAGCCTGGCAGGTCTGATATACTTCGTAAATACTTATCTAAGGCCTCCTTGAATTTTTCAACCCAGCATCCCATTAGCGTTTCTGGTGGTCGGAGACACTTTGGAGAATAGTCTTAGGCCCCAAATGCAGTTGGGCTTGCTGCTACATCTGGTCAAAACAGACGTTGTTGGGCCTGCTGCTGGTTTAGACAGACATGGCTGGGCCTAATGCTGGGTCAGAGGGACGTAGCTGGACCAGCTGTTTTTATCTAGTTCAGACATTAAGTGGCTGGGCCAACTGTCTCAAGTGTTCAAGACAGATGAGATATATGGTCCAGATGGAAATCAGACACGTCTGATGAAGCACGTCTTGGGGGGGGGGGGGGGGGTCATCCCCAGAGCCCGGGACGAGCTTAGCTCAGCCCCCCCCCCCCCCCACACACACACACACACACACACACACACACTACCGACTGACGTCAACCCCAAATGGGATCTTATCTCATTTATATATTATGGTGCTTTCAGAGGTCTGGAAACCCAGCTGTGGATGGGGTCAGGAGACCGAGGAAATCATCGCAAGGTATACGTAGGGTAAGGTATGGTCCCAGACCGACTTATGGGGAGTAAAGGACCTTCGAAACCATCGTAAGGTACACATAAGGTAAGGCAAGATCCCAGACCGAGCTGTGTGTGTGTGTGTGTGTGTGTGTGGGGGGGGGGGGGGGGCAGATCACCTCCGAGATCATCGTAAGATACAAGAAAAATAAAAGTGTCATTTCTAAACCTATCTGCCAAGGTCCTCTCTCCCATTTCCAAAGGAAAACGGGAGTCCATGGAGGAATGGAGTTTAATACGAAGAGAATTTACCTTCGCAGATTAATTGAGCGAAACCTCATCCCTGCAGCTCGGGCTGGAACCAAGGTGGTCCTCTGCACCACTGGTAGATCAGGCTGTTGGCAGACGCATCTCGCACGAAGACAGTCTAATCGTAGAATGGCTGGTAAGGCACAGTGATAAAGGTGTGACACATGTAGTCATGCTCACTGCGTGCCAGGGACGGTGGGATACGAACACCGGGTACAACATAGTTAATGGGAAACAGACTAGATTCAAAACACCAAGCTGACAATGCACGCTAACAAACAAAGAAATAATCAATTGAGAAACAGACTTAATCTTATTCTATTGCAGCTCAAAGCATTAATGCTTGACAAGAAGGTGCAGTACAAGATGGGAGACAATGTTTTATATAAAATCAGATGGAATAACTGTCATCTCTCGGATAAAAAAAAAAAAAAAGTGATGCAAACACTGGAAGAAATGACCTTTACTGACTAATTAGTACTAAGTAGAGAAACTGAAAACTCACGACACGAGTGACACACAACAAAAACCCAGCGAACTCGACAAATCAGAACAAAGAGCAATCAGAAAACTCACTCACTCTCTCTCTCTCTCTCTCTCTCTCTCTCTCTCTCTCTCTCTCTCTCTCTCTCTCTCTCAGCACCTCCTAAGCAAGCACTATTCTGCATCTTTCCCAACATCGACAGCCTTGAATCTTTATACCAACTCACTCACTCCTTCACAAGCTACCTACTTTGCGAGACGAATATAGTGGTTGCAGCCTTCATGGACACACACATACACACACACACGTGCAGCCTTCATGGACACACACACACACACACACACACACACACACACACATGCAGCCTTCATGGACACACACATACACACACATACACACACACGTGCAGCCTTCATGGACACACACACACACACACACACACACACACACACACACACACACACACACACACACACACACATGTGCAGCCTTCATGGACACACACACACACACACACACACACACACACACACACACACATGCAGCCTTCTTGGACACGCACACATACGTGCAGCCATCATGGACACACACACACACACACGCAGCCTTCATGGACACACACACACACGTGCAGCCTTCATGGACACACACACACGTGCACACACACGACACACACACACACACACACACACACATGCAGCCTTCATGGACACACACACACATAAGAGATTGCTTGGACAGAGTTCTGGATGTCAGATGACTTCCTATGGTGGGCTGACACTCGAGGCCAGGTGTAGTAATTAGATATTTGTCAAGATACTTTATTTTTTCTTTTACCAGCAAAAACCATTAAAACTTACGTCGCATATTACGATAAATATGAGAAACGACAAACGACATAAACGAACAATTTATATAATCCAGTGAGAGAAATTCGTTAGCTTATCGCTACAGCACAACAGAGAGAAAGTAATGATGTAATAGACAGAGACAGAGAACGACAGACACACACACACACACACACACTTCTCAAAAGGCTTTGGCAAATGTGACCTCCATAGCTATACGAGGTAGAAGAGTAGGGAAAGTGGATGTACAACCTCCAAACAAACAATACATAATAGATTGTAAGGAGGGAAGGCAGATCTACAGCCTAATAACAAACTTTAACAGGTAATTAAATGTGATGATGAATCTACAACTTGATAAACAATGTTGTAAAGTCGTAGGGAAGATGAGTCTACAACTTGATAAACAATATTGTAAAGTCGTAGGGAAAATGAATCCACAACTTTATAAACTGTTGTGAAGTCGTAGGAATGATGAATCTACAACTTGATAAACAAATACTGTTTTAATGTTGTAAACTCGGCATAAACAGTAGACTCTACCCTAACCTCTTGAGTACGGCCCTCGAGCACGACAATGACTCTCGAGCATGACTCTTGAGCACGACAGTGTGGCTCTTGAGCACGACAATGACTCTCGAGCATGACTCTTGAGCACAACAGTGTGGCTCTTGAGCACGACAATGACTCTCGAGCATGACTCTTGAGCACAACAGTGAGGCTCTGAACACGAAGGCCAACCCTTGAGCACGATACTAAGATCCTTGACCACTGCTGTGCGACCTTTGGTTACGATGGCCCGGCCTTAAACCTTAAGGGTTACGTCTAAAGCCACGCCATCATAAAGAATAGCATTGTCACCCTCAAGGGCCGTACCGTCGTGCTCAAGGGATTTCAAAAGTTTTGTTTCATGAGTTTCTCTCTCTCTCTCTCTCTCTCTCTCTCTCTCTCTCTCTCTCTCTCTCTCTCTCTCTCTCTCCATATCTGACAGATACACACCAAAGCTTCTTATCAGATCTTGCTGATAACACCAATAAAACGCTGAGCATCTTATCTCACCACCACAGACAGCTACAGTCGAGGACATCTCGCCACCACAGCCAGCTACAGTCGAGGACATCTAGCCCCCACAGCCAGCTACAGTCGAGGACATCTAGCCCCCACAGCCAGCTACAGTCGAGGACATCTCGCCACCACAGCCAGCTACAGTCGAGGACATCTCGCCACCACAGCCAGCTACAGTCGAGGACATCTAGCCCCCACAGCCAGCTACAGTCGAGGACATCTCGCCACCACAGCCAGCTACAGTCGAGGACATCTCGCCACCACAGCCAGCTACAGTCGAGGACATCTCGCCACCACAACCAGCTACAGTCGAGGACATCTCGCCACCACAGCCAGCTACAGTCGAGGACATCTCGCTACCACAGCCAGCTACAGTCGAGGACATCTCGCCACCACAGCCAGCTACAGTCGAGGACATCTCGCCACCACAGACAGCTACAGTCGAGGACATCTCGCCACCACAGCCAGCTACAGTCGAGGACATCTCGCCACCACAGCCAGCTACAGTAGAGGACATCTCGCCACCACAGCCAGCTACAGTAGAGGACATCTCGCCACCACAGACAGCTACAGTCGAGGACATCTCGCCACCACAGCCAGCTACAGGCGAGGACATCTCACCACCACAGCCAGCTACAGTCGAGGACATCTCGCCACCACAGCCAGCTACAGTCGAGGACATCTCGCCACCACAGCCAGCTACAGTCGCGGACATCTCGCCACCACAGCCAGCTACAGTCGAGGACATCTCGCCACCACAGCCAGCTACAGTCGAGGACATCTCGCCACCACAGACAGCTACAGTCGAGGACATCTCGCCACCACAGCCAGCTACAGTCGAGGACATCTCGCCACCACAGCCAGCTACAGTCGAGGACATCTCGCCACCACAGCCAGCTACAGTCGAGGACATCTCACCACCACAGCCAGCTACAGTCGAGGACATCTCGCCACCACAACCAGCTACAGTCGAGGACATCTCGCCACCACAGCCAGCTACAGTCGAGGACATCTCGCCACCACAGCCAGCTACAGTCGAGGACATCTCGCCACCACAGCCAGCTACAGTCGAGGACATCTCACCACCACAGCCAGCTACAGTCGAGGACATCTCGCCACCACAGCCAGCTACAGTCGAGGACATCTCGCCACCACAGCCAGCTACAGTCGAGGACATCTCGCCACCACAGCCAGCTACAGTCGAGGACATCTCGCCACCACAGCCAGCTACAGTCGAGGACATCTCGCCACCACAGCCAGCTACAGTGGAGGACATCTCGCCACCACAGCCAGCTACAGTCGAGGACATCTCGCCACCACAGCCAGCTACAGTCGAGGACATCTCACCACCACAGCCAGCTACAGTCGGACAACGTCAGTCACGTACTACAGACAGCTGCCGGGAAATAACTCAGAAAACAACGTTGACAAAAGACGATACAGAAAACGGGAAAAAGTTTAAAACTTTGGAAACGCCATCCCCCCGCCCTTTCCCTCCTAACCCCCAACCATTCCTGACCCGTCAAAAGTTGCAAACATAACATATAAAGAGCAAATAAAGTACATATCAGAACCACACAGTGCTAAGAGAACAGTGGTGTAATGCGTAATAAAACACACAAAACAAAACGCGTAAGAAATATTAAACCAAAGCTCGATGCACTGAGGGGAAACTGTAAACACAGAGGTGGGGTGGGGTTTATAATTCAATTAACGTGGTCCAGGTCCTGGGCCTTTTGTGCACTGTGTGTGTCCTCCGCTCCTGCGCCACCGCCCACAGGAAAGGTACGAGCGCACAATCAACTTTGCTCTTTTTTTCTCCTTTTTTTTTTGCGGCGAAGTGCAAAATAAAAGAGAAAAGTGAGGGGCGGTAGCCTACACCGCACGGGTCTGGCCCGCCTCGCACCACCCCCTAGTCCACATCACAACCCAAGGGATACTACGTAAGATGCCTCCCTCCTTCAGCGATTCTCTGCTGCCTTTGAGGACGGCGGTACGACCCTTTGAGCACGATGTATGACCCTTCGGCACGGTGGTACGACCGTTCAGTACGATGAACGAGCCTTAAGCACGACGGCACGACCTTTGGGGTATGGGGACGTGACCTCCAAGCCTTACCCTTAGTGGTCAGGTTGAAGATTACATTATACCCAGTGGTGGTAGAGAGGTGTTCATAGGGTTCCCGGCAACTGCTCTTCCCTTCACACAAAGCCTGATAACGCACACACCTGGTGAAGACCTGGTGTGGTCTTCCGAGATTCTTCTGCCCCTAAAGCCCGGGCTGGGCCAAGGGTGCTGGAGTAAGTAGTTGTTCAACTAAACTGTTGGAAGCCGCAGCCAGCAGGTCTACGTAGCTCCCACAGCCTGGCTGGACAAGTATACTTTATAAATACTCGTCCAGCACTCTTAAACACCGCCTCACGTATCTAAGATTCCATTAAATATCAGAAACCTCAAATTTACCATCAAATTACAATGAAGGGACTAATTACCCACGAAATTCTTGGTGGCAATCCGCCAGTTACTTTCACGAATGAAGAAAAGCACCAACGAAATGCCCCAGTAACAGACAAAACGTGCCGCTACGTAAGCCTACGGACAGAATGCCCTGAACATCCAAACTGAGCAGAGGAACAATATAAAAGTTTCACCCTTGACTGAGTGAGCTTTGGGAGTTAGAAGACTTCCCAAACTGAGCAGAGGAACAATATAAAAGTTTCACCCTTGACTGAGTGAGCTTTGGGAGTTAGAAGACTTCCCAAACTGAGCAGAGGAACTATATAAAAGTTTCACCCTCGACTGAGTGAGCTTTGGGAGTTAGAAGACTTCCCAAACTGAGCAGAGGAACAATATAAAAGTTTCACCCTTGACTGAGTGAGCTTTGGGAGTTAGAAGACTTCCCAAACTGAGCAGAGGAACAATATAAAAGTTTCACCCTTGACTGAGTGAGCTTTGGGAGTTAGAAGACTTCCGAAACCATCGTCAGGCATACGTAATATAACCCAAGGTAAAGAAGCAAGGTCCCAGACCAAATTATGGGGGTAAAGACCGAAACCATCGTAAGATATAGGGAAAGATAGGGGTCAAGAAAGGTCCCAGACCAAACTATATGTGGGTAAAGACCTCCAAATCATCGTTAAGTATACGTACGGTACAGAGGGTTTAACTACTTCGCTGAGCGAGCAATGGGGAAATAATATTTTTGAGACTACTGGACCAACACGATCACCATTACATCAAGGAGGACAAATGCATCGCAGTGAGATACCAGCTACTCGTCAGGATTTAATTCTCAACATTTCGACACTGCAGTTCTTCAGGTGAAAATATTCCCAACTGTCGAAAATTTTGAGAACTAAATCCTAAACAGCAGATCCTGTCTCACTGTTCCATTACTACCTATCTGTTAGGATGAACACATAACAGACGAACACAAATCATGTCTGATTAACAAATCTCTTAAAAAAAATAAAGCAAACCCCATTATGACTGTTGAGAGCACCTGTGTTCTCTAAGACTAAAATACTTCACACTGCTTACATCATCCTTCAAGGATGGTGGCAGGCCAGACGCAGAGCTCGCCAATATACCACTACAAAAAAAATCAAGAGATGCCTTAACTACAGAGAGAAAACGACAGATACATTTGGCGTTCCGGAACCTTTAAACTTACTGTCTGTATGTTTGTGACAACACTGATGATCCTCAGTTGTGGGAGACGGTCAAGAACTCACCCCAAAAGTACCCATCACATGTACCTGACCAGCCAGGTACGCAGGCCTACAGGCTGCAGCCTCAGACGACCTGGTTGACTGGAGGAGGAGGAACATGCATCTCTGTCCCACCAGACTGAGCTGTGGAGGTAAAGACTCCCAGATCAACCACATGCAACTCCTCACTCAAGCTGACAACAAGTTCACCAACACATTGACCAAGATCCTGAGGAGTACTTTCTACCAGGGTAGCACCAAGTCTTTTTCACCTGTAATACCCTACATCCCTTCCATCTCCACAATCACTCCAGTGTACAATTTGAGGATCAGGTCTGTGTATTTCGTATACGTGAGCTACGCTGGATCAAAGGCAAATTCACGCTATAATAGTCTGACGCTTCGAAGTGACTTGGGTCTTCAACTGACTCAAGCACAGGCCGCAATTCCCGTCTCTCCCTCAGCTCAGCAATTTCCTCCCAGTGTTATGGGACTGCCTTCAGTACGCAACAGTATTCTAAAGGAATGAGAATAACGTAGGATCGCCAGTATCTACGATAGGGTCGTCGATGGTTGAAAAAGAAGATTGATTACCAGGTGGACGAGTCTGGTGTGTATATATATATATATATATATATATATATATATATATATATATATATATATGGGAGGGGGACGGGGAAGAGGACTGTATGGCTCAGGT
This sequence comes from Panulirus ornatus, assembly GCF_036320965.1. NCBI lineage: Eukaryota > Metazoa > Arthropoda > Malacostraca > Decapoda > Palinuridae > Panulirus > Panulirus ornatus. The sequence goes on from NC_092291.1 coordinate 25,120,580, forward strand.
ATATAAATGGATTGGCGGTCGGGCGAGGGCGGCTCGAGTGATTTGCATATTAAGTGCAAAAAGCCAGCGAGGTGGCGACACAGGGCGAGCACCGACATGTGGGAGGGTAAAAAGGCTGTGGTGTTTTATCTTGTATTGAGAGAAACCTTTGATGACGCGCCACTGCCCCACACGCTGGGACCGCCGGCGCAACCCGCCCAAGTCCCCTCCACAACCCCCTGGCACAAGACGGAGGGAAAAGGAAGGGAGAGAGAGAGAGAGAGAGAGAGAGAGAGAGAGAGAGAGAGAGAGAGAGAGAGAGAGAGAGAGAGGTAATAGGAGATGGGAAGGTCAAAGAAAAATAGGGAGGAACGAAGTTAGGGACATGATTTGGACGAAATAACTCAACTAAATCCACGTTGAAATGGAGGTAAATAAAAGATCGGCACTAGTCTTTCCCTCTTCTACGAGTACACCATCTCCTACCTCCCACACCACCATCACCACACATCGATGCATGAGCATCACCAGGCCTTCCACAATGTATCAGCACCCCTTGAGGCAGCGTCCAAGTGCAGGTGTTCTACTCATCCCCGGGATGACGAAATCTTCCCCGTCATAGCAGAACTCGGTACACCAGGCCACGGCGCCAGCAACAACGACTCCTGAATGTTGAGAGAGAAGTGTGTGTGTGTGTGTGTGTGTGTGTGTGTGTGTGTGTGTGTGTGTGTGTGTTTCATCTTCTGCAGCATCCGACATGGCAAGAGCAAAATCATGGCCCAGTCATGGCCATCTTGGATGAAAGCAAAGACTGTAGGTTAAGGGGGAAAAATAACATTCAGGAAGACTAAACTTGAGGCGCTTCAGGTTTTTGAAGACCCGACTCTTACGATGGGAGACAGAAGGCTGGAGAGAACTCCACAGCTTCGGTGAACTAGGAGACGCTTACAATGGCCAATCCTCGAGAGTCTGGCGTGCACACAGAAACAACGGGAAGCAGCTGCATCAGCAGCCAGGCGCGTGCTTCTGGTCCAAGGTCACACAGGCTGAGACACGCTGACAGCTCACGAGAGCTATTATCTGTCATCATTATCATATATCATCCATCATCATTCATCATCGTTAATTCCATTCCCCTGGAGGGCAGGCGCAGGCCTCAAGTACACCCAGCCATGCAACTTTTAGCCAATTCGACAGAACTGTGGCTCCCAGACCTAACCCTGGCGAAGGAGAGAGAGACAGACACACCCATGACCGAAGGGAGAGATGCCATCTTCCTACCCAGCATGACGTACGACTGAACCACTGGAGTTCAACCCTTGAACCCTGGGGAACGACCCTTAGGTTGCTGCAATACCATGATCAACACCATAACAACATGACTCCTACGGCGTCAAGACGAACGCCATCACACACGAGGGTCGTACAGTCTTGCTCAAAGCGCCAAATCCTTGAACAATCATTTATCTTTCACTAAATAATTCTTAATTTTTTTTTCTTACCATGGTTTAGAAGTTAATGATGGGTAATTCCAATTATCTAAAAATTAGTTTTGATAACCGTTTCTTTACTTTCACCTTGAAACTCTGGAACTCTCAACCCACCCCATGTCTTCACCAGTAAGTATGACCTGGCACATAAAGATAGGTTTTCACTTTCCTCCAAAATATGTAAATACTTTTCCTCGTCTCTTCTTTCTCCCTTTCACGAACCTCTTTGTATTTCAATTAAGGCTCGGTCGTACTCTGCTCCAAAAGAAGGAACAGAAAAGGGGGCCAAGTGAGGATATTCTCTCCAAGGCTCAGTCCTCTGTTCTTAACGCTAACTCGTGAAATGGCGAATATATATATATATATATATATATATATATATATATATATATATATATATGCCACAAAGTCTCGAAACTACATATCTTTGCATATCATTCGCACTAAAAGCTTTTCATGGCCGAAAACTGGAAGGCTTGTAACATTCCCATACTTTCATACCTTTTTTTTTTTTTTTTTTACTAATACTGTATATGGTAATGACTACCATGCGTTGTTTCATGAATAAAGAGCAGGAGAGCTATTTACATGCAGTATCTAAAATTCAGATGAGATGGGAGTGTGGGGGATCTGGGGGAAAATGTGGGCAGGGGTGAGTGGATGAGTAGTGTTGATGTGAGACTAATGGCTGTGGAAAATGGGGCGGTGTGGGTGTGGAGGCGATGCAAGTCTAGGCAGGCGGGAGCTAGAGGTTGAGAGGTGGGAGGTGGATGGGTCTGTCAGTGAAGAGTATGGGTGTTTAGGTTGTAGTACAGGAGGGAGTGTGTGTGTGTGTGCTGCCATGCACATTAACATTTTCAAATACTCTTCCTATCCACTCACGTTACAGTTATATTACACACAATGTAACACCTTCCACAGTTTAAGACGTCTATCCCCACATCTCGTCAAAGACCTTACCTCTGCATACCTTTCGATGGTTTGGGAGTTCTTCTAACACTGCAGCTCCACCTGTACCTTACAATGGCTTTCGCAGATCTACACCTACAGTTTACGCCAACAATCTCTTTCAATACCGTGTAAAAACTTTCCTATCTATTCTGATGGATCTGTAATTCCATCTCTTGACACAATGAACATACTTACCATCAATGTAACATCTAACCTATCTTGAAAATAACTAAGTCTACCTCTAAGAAACTAGAAACTGAGCCCTGTTTGTATGTCGAAATTTCTTTCCCTCTGAACACTTGCTCCTATGAAAGGGACTGATCGGTCCTTGTATGGAGTACTGCTCTCACATCTGGGGGCGGTTCTAGCTCTTCTTAAAGTACAGTCGAAAGCGGTCCCAGTTAACTCTCCCAAACTAAACCCACAGCCTGACCCACTTGCCCAACACACATCCCCTTCAGCTTGTTTCCCAGGTTTTCTGCACCAACAGGTCTGGGACCTTACGAGATTTCGCCTTTTGACGGAATCTCGTGGATGTAATTCATTCTCTCTCTCTCTCTCTCTCTCTCTCTCTCTCTCCTCGTGTGCGAGTGCCGTGGAACCCTGGCAGCGGCCACTGGCTCACAGTCACTGGCCGGCGCTGATCGTCATAACATGAACAGTTGGGTTACCCTGCATTATCCGCCCTGCCACTCAAGACGACCAGCACTGCCACCCGGGTGTTACCGCCAAGTCCTTCAGCAACTGGCACCAGCGGAGGGGAAACCCTGTCCATCAAAGCCATCTCCTCCTCCTCCTCTTCTTCCTCCTTTGGGGTGGTGGAATGCCCACACTCACCGCCATCCAACTTGTGCATAAAAGATTCGCCAGGTCCAACCCTTTGGTACGACGCCGTAGCTAATGACAAGTCCGCTCTATCATACGTGCCACCGATGGAGTACGTCACACGTGTGTGTTTCCGAGTGTTTATCATATTTTTTTTTGCTTATGACGTGACCATGTAACTCATACGGGAGGCTGAGAAACTCTTACACATACACACACACACATATATATATATATATATATATATATATATATATATATATATATATATATATATATATATATATATATATAAAACAAGTAACGACCATTAACTTTTTAAGGACGAAGAGTGTAACTTACCGTAACTAATGGTCACTTCTACCGTCAAGTCTCACCTTGGTGCCTCACTCACCTGAAAAATATAAGAAAATCCCCGGTCAGTGTGGAGCTTCGTACAAAAGGTAAATGACAAATAATCAAATGCGAAGTTACGTTGTCTGGCCGATGGAGCTCCCAACTTGGGGCGAAGGGATACAGTCATGCAGGAAGTTCAACAGGTAAGTGTTGGCGGTCGCTGGGGTCAAGTCTGGCCGAGTTTACGTCCTCCACACAAACGAACCAAGATTTCCAATGACCTTCTTGGCCTCAACATCGCTACCCCACAGCAACGAATGGCGGCAGTATGGGGCATACGTATATACACATACCTACAGAATATATATATATATATATATATATATATATATATATATATATATATATATATATATATATATATATATATATATATATATATATATATATATATATATATATATGCGCACACACACATACATATACCTTAAAGACTGTTTGTACCAATAAACCTATCTATATAAGCCATACATATTGACCTTTCATACATGCAATGTTTTAAACATCATGGTCATCAGCTGATCCAATGTTAGAAAAAAAACTAACTTTTAAATATACTACTGGCGCTTTGGCTTATTTGGAGACGTAAATCATATAAACTGCAGTGTGGCCACGTACAGAGACAGTGTGGCCACGTAAATGAACAAACTCCAACTGCCAGAATGTCTCAGACTGCGTGTGTGTGTGTGTGTGTGTGTGTGTGTGTGTATTTACACAGTTTTCTAACAACTTCCACAGTTCTCTGGCCACTGGGGGTCTGACACAAAGACACCCCCCTTCTGTGACCTCTGTAATACTACCGCACTACCGCTCACGGGATGAGCCTGGTCGCTATGATGAACTAGCCGAGCTGACACCGGCTAAAGCTCATCTTTCCAGCGTCCCTCACAGCACAGGGTACCACAGGGCTACCCAGAGGCCTGAGTTACAAGTGACACCATCGTCTGAACTCGAAAGCGTTTTTTACAGTTCTCTTACGTCCTTTGAAATTTCATATACCTTTCATAACTGAAAATAATACTGAGGAGGTGGGAAAATATGAACAAATGATGCCTATTTCCGCAGACTTCGACAAGAGGAAGAGCTAGGTCCTAGCTAGCGGCTGGCTCCAAGCGAGGACAGTCCACCGACCTCACAGAAAACAAGTGACTGACGGACCATTTCTCAATAAATCTCGGTTCAGGTGAGGAAAATGCCTGCTGGATGGAGTATGATATACGGCAACGATACCCTTCCCCCTCTGTCTGGAGTCCTTGCGGTCACCACATCGGGGCTGAGGAGTCTAAAACACGAAGGTAGTTAAGACCTCATAAACACAGCCTTCGCAACGCGCGCAAACCACAGTGTGTTGTGGTATACATCACTAACCACAACTTGGAAAATGTTCGTCAGTGAGTTTAGGATCGTAACCATCTACGTCTTGACTTAAACCATTCTTGGAAACTACCAGAACTCTGAACTTTATTCCAAAGAAAAAAAAAACAAGGAAGGTAAAGTCATCCGAGTGGACGAGAACAAGTGTGGTAACAAGATCACGACCTTGAACAAGTTCGACAACGAGATAACTACCCTGAACAAGAACACGTGTGGTAACAAGATCACGTGTGGTAACAAGATCACGACCCCTAAACAAGAACAACTTTGGTAATGAGATGCAATCGTCAACACTCACCCACCTTCAACTGCTTTCTCGACCTCTGGGGGAGACGCACGACACGCAAGTTGGGACCAAAAACAAACTGGGTCTCGCCACTCAGGATAAGAGGAATTCGAGCCAGCAGACGGTCCATAAAAGCCTCCCGCCTTCCTCCGGGTTTAGGAGCGACTTCGTTACTTATAAAGAGGTAAAATGTGGAGGAGGATAGTGTCAGTCGGTCAGGTCAAGGAGGAGAAATGAAAACCTGACAGATTCAGCGACGGCCTGGCTTTCCAAGTGGGGATGGCTAAGAGACAGACAAAGACAGACAAGATTACAAAACTACACAGAGAATGGTAGGTTTAAGCAGGTATACGGTACACAGCCGTGACGATAATATCAAGGTAATTATGCAAATAAATGGAATGACAATCAGGGAGGAGAGCAACTGAACCCTCATCTAGGAACAACTTAGAGATGAACCTTGTGAGGGGTAAGTACAAGGGGATTCAACACCACTTATATAAATGTTTGGCTTATCTGTCGCCTTTTCCATTCACTGAACAGGAAAGCACTTTTTTTTTTAAGTTCGCACACGCCAAGGACCACCTCCTCCTCATCTCAGAGTCGCCACAGTAATGTGTCCTCCGCGCCATGGTTAGGCACTGCAAATAGTAAAAAAAAAAAATGAAACATCGAAGATTACAGTAGCAGTCGTCCTCAAGTGTATACAACTTACAACAACAGAAAGGAACCGAATACCTTCACAGGTATCTACAACTTACAACAAAGAGCTCTAAACCCCCACAAATAATGTATAACTTACAGGACAATGTCAAATTGTTCTCAGTACAACCATATGGGGATATAGACTAGTAAGAATACACACGGCGCCATGGAATATCTATGGAATATCTGGCGAAAACCTGGTAAAAGTCTTCGGGAGGTCAAACCCCACAGCCCGAGCTGGACCCAGGACAGTAGGTCGCTGGAAGCGGGTTCATCAAATACCATTTTCAACAATAAACGTATCAGCTGGGAAGGAGTAAATAAAGAGCTCTCTGCCCACACGATGGCCGGCTACTTTGGCCTGCGGGCCACTACGTGGCTCAGAAAAGCAACACCAGTAAGGACTGCACCAAGACGAAGCCTCCGGAACTACTGTAGGGACACTCAGAACCTGCATATCTTTGTCCCATGCTATATATATATATATATATATATATATATATATAGCATGTGATTCATGTGAGAAACTGCAGAAGCTGGTGACTGAGTTTGGTAAAGTGTGTGGAAGAAGAAAGTTAAGAGTAAATGTGAATAAGAGCAAGGTTATTAGGTACAGTAGGGTTGAGGGTCAAGTCAATTGGGAGGTGAGTTTGAATGGAGAAAAACTGGAGGAAGTGAAGTGTTTTAGATATCTGGGAGTGGATCTGTCAGCGGATGGAACCATGGAAGCGGAAGTGGATCATAGGGTGGGGGAGGGGGCGAAAATTTTGGGAGCCTTGAAAAATGTGTGGAAGTCGAGAACATTATCTCGGAAAGCAAAAATGGGTATGTTTGAAGGAATAGTGGTTCCAACAATGTTGTATGGTTGCGAGGCGTGGGCTATGGATAGAGTTGTCCGCAGGAGGATGGATGTGCTGGAAATGAGATGTTTGAGGACAATGTGTGGTGTGAGGTGGTTTGATCGAGTAAGTAACGTAAGGGTAAGAGAGATGTGTGGAAATAAAAAGAGCGTGGTTGAGAGAGCAGAAGAGGGTGTTTTGAAATGGTTTGGGCACATGGAGAGAATGAGTGAGGAAAGATTGACCAAGAGGATATATGTGTCGGAGGTGGAGGGACCGAGGAGAAGAGGGAGACCAAATTGGAGGTGGAAAGATGGAGTGAAAAAGATTTTGTGTGATCGGGGCCTGAACATGCAGGAGGGTGAAAGGAGGGCAAGGAATAGAGTGAATTGGAGCGATGTGGTATACAGGGTTTGACGTGCTGTCAGTGGATTGAATCAAGGCATGTGAAGCGTCTGGGGTAAACCATGGAAAGCTGTGTAGGTATGTATATTTGCGTGTGTGGACGTGTGTATGTACATGTGTATGGGGGGGGGGGGGGGGGGGGTTGGGCCATTTCTTTCGTCTGTTTCCTTGCGCTACCTCGCAAACGCGGGAGACAGCGACAAAGTATAAAAAAAAAAAAAAAAAATATATATATATATATATATATATATATATATATATATATATATATATAAGGATGGGGTATAATGAACCATACAAGGCATGGTAACCGTTGCCAGGGTGATGCGCGGCAGAGTAAACGGATGAAGAAATCCAGGGAAGGAAGACGGGACGAGATGGAGAGGAGTAGAGCTGAAACACTGGACCTGAGAGACGATAGATTAATGAACCATAGAAGAAAAATTCCAAGCAAATCAGAGACAAGAGCTGAAATGCCAACAATCGCCAACAAAATGTCGAATGTCCCCCCAGTAGTTATCATCCACACACTGTCCATCACTGAGACTGACACCACTTGACTTATCTTCAACACACACTGAATAAACCGAAGTTCATTTCATCCTTGACAAGTGCATCATCTTCACTTCACCGATGACATACGCACCTCCACGTCACTGTGGACAAACGCATCTTTCACTTCATCAAACACAAACGCATCTTAACTTTAACAGAGACAAATGCATGCTCACTCCACCATAGACAGACGAGTCCTCGCTCCATAACATAAACGCATCCTCATTTCACCATAGACAAACGCTTCTTCACTTCATCATGACAAATGCACCTTTTTCTGTAGTGCTAAGGCCAGACCACCTCGCTTGGACCTTGGGTCTGTAACTATACCTGGCGTTGACTTCAGAGATCTCGCCCCTCAATTTGGGCAGGGTTCAAGCTGTTTAGCTGGGTCGTTGGTCGACCAAGCTCTTGGAAGCCGCGGGCCACAGGCCCAAGCAACTACCACACACTGGCTGGTCTAGTAAACACTGTATATACTTATCCATGACCTTCGCTGAGTACTCCACCATGCATTCCACAGCGTTTCAGATGTGTGCAGACCGTGATGAATACATAGCCTCGGACCCTCGACAAACACATCATCTCTACCTCCTCTACCAACGCAGCTTGACCAGAACCTTGACACCACCAGCCTCTGATGGTGTGACCCGTAAAGGTCAGGTGAATGACCAGGGTTAGGGAGCTGATTGTTAGGAAGGATGAAATAAAAAACGGAAGAAAAACAATATGCTTCCCTCCAACGAAGGGAGACATAAATATGAATCTGGCAGAGAGGATTGAGAGGGGAGAGAGCAACACACACAGGGTAGGACAAACAAGAGACTGAGGGAAATATGCAACATGGAGAGGGATATAAACTGGGAAGAGGAATGCGGCATCGTACGGAAAATGAAAAGGGAAAAAGACACAGACAAGGATCAGAGAGTGGCAGGAAGAAGGGATGGAGGAAAGAGAGGGGAGGAGAATGGTGGAGAGAGGACATAAAGGTGAGAGACGCTTAAAATAGAATGAAAAGGAGTCATAGAAAAGGGCAGGAAGGGAACAGGAGGGATGGAGAGGGAGAAAGGACAAGAGGAGAGGCACTGACAGGGAAGGGGGTCAAGAGAGAGGCAGATATTTGGGAGGGAGAGGGCTGGGAAGGATAGGAAACAGTATGGGAGAGGAACGGCTAGTCTTCGAGGTCTTCTACCTCTACAACTTTGTCCTGGACGAAACAACTATCGTGTTGCTCCTCTGCTCATTCAGACTGTTGGAGACCACGACCCTAAGTGTAAGTGGTCTTACCACCGAGTCTGGTCTGGAGCATAATTTCTTGGCCCCTCTCAAATTTCTCCTAATCCAACGTGTTTCTGGCGACTACAATTCATGTATTAAATTCAGACCCCCGGATACCTGCACTGTCCTCTTTCACTTATTGTACTTTTTCGTTTTCACTGGTAAATATTCCACAAACTCATCCATGTCTGCCATGTCAACATGGGAAAACTGAAACTATGTCGTACAAACTCTCACACAGCAAGTCATGATGCTGTACCTCTCTCACGTTTGCACTGTACAGGGAACAGCTCAGTATATTTAGTAGTTACCAATAGCGCAAGATTTTAACACTCTTAGCGTAGGATTTCAAAGGTCTTCCCTCTTTTCCCTAACTCTGCAACTTCGCCCTGCCTGAGAGGAGACGTTAGCACACACCAGTATTGTGGTCGAAAAGTTATAAAAAAAACCGCCTTTAAGAGCGTCGTCTCTTGGTTTTTACGATCGCTATGGCTGTGTTGTGTTCGCTGAAGGAAAGGCTGTCAGACATTATGAACGCCAGGTCTTCCACACTGTTACTTCGAAGTACAATGGCGTTTGCTTCTGTCCAGTATTCTGTACTGTGTTGAGGTCTTCACTTCCGTAATAACGGAGCGGTTGGAAACACCTTCATGAACCCAGTGGCCGGACTGACTGGCACACTAAGAACTTATGTCGATTTGTAGGTGGGGGCGACGGGGTGGGATGAGGAGGAATGGGGTGGACTAAAGGAAGGAAAGAAAGGGGTGGACCAATGAGGGACAAGATGAAGGATAGAACGAACATGGAAAAGATGAGGGGTCGAACGGAGGGAAAAGTATAGAGGAAGGGATGGATAGAGAGGGCAGAGATAAGGGGGTGGAAATGAAAGGGTACGCGGAAGGGAAGGGAACGGAAAGGGAAGATATGGGATGGAAAGAGGATGAGAGGCGTGAAATTAGGGCAGTATGAGGAACCGCAAAAGGGAACGAGGAAAGGGAAGTGACGATACAAGAGAAAAAAAAAAAAAACGAAGAATTACAACGTAATAGGAGGAGCAGCAGATTGAAAAAGTCCGAAGAACAGATAAAAAAAGGGGAGAGAGAGAGAGAGAGAGAGAGAGAGAGAGAGAGAGAGAGAGAGAGAGAGAGAGAGAGAGAGAGAGAGAGAGAGAGAGAGAGCTCGGCTCGAGGCGTTGTAAAAGCTAATCAACACAACTTTATGGGAAAATCCTCCCTCGCTGATCCGATTAACCATTCATCCATTCAACAAAACTTAGATAAACACGAGATTAATAAAGCACCCAAAACTCTCCACCCGAAACATCAACCAAGACGAGACAGACTGAAGCGACCTGAGTCCCAAACCAAACCTTTCCTGCTTCACCTCCCCGACACAAGACGAACCTCGACGACTCCGGTTCGACACAAAAGAACCACCTCCTACACGTGAGGTCTAGGAAAACACACCGTCCAGAAATGCAAACGTATATTAAAGCTTAACATCATCCTCATCATCTGTGGTTAAGATTAAAGCAAAGGCATACCACAGCTTATCATCATCGCCATCACCTGTGGTTAACACCAAAAAAGAAGGAAAAATAACGTCGTTTCATCAGACAACGAGATCCCGCGATACACAATGGATGTGAATTAAGCAATCCAGTGAGCCACTGGAATGAAGACGTTCCATGCTGAAGACCATTTTCAACTTATAGAATTAAAGTTAGGCATAAAAATCAGTATAGAATATATAACACAACCACATAACACAGGAGTTAAGCATCTGTAGGGATTATTACCACAGTCGCGTCACCTACCCAACCTCCAAATCAACAGGTCTTCACCGGGACGGTAGGCTGGATTCTGTGACACAGAGCAGGAGAAAAGACAACTTATGGTGGATGACCACAGTATGGGAATACTGTTGGGTGCTTGCATCACCTCTCGTAACGGGTGACATGCCAATGCAGGAAGTGGTGCACAGAACATTCATATCTTCGTCAAAAACCAAAATCACTGGGAACGACTGAAATCGTCAAAGATCCGTTGTACCATGGAACGTAGACGGGAATATAACACACATGCAAAACATATTGGAAAACACGATATCCAGTCTACGGCTGAATATAATACTTCACAAGTATGACAAACAGGAATCCTTTTTTTTCCGAATTATCAACAAAATACATGTGTAACGCCGGTGAAAGTAACCTATAATGTATTACAATGGCTGAGGACCCAGCCCCTAGACCCTTTGTGCACCACCGCCCACAGGATGGGTACATAAAAGCAAAATCCTGAACTCGAAATTCTTCACCGCTCTGTCTACAGATGCTAAGACATATTCCGGAAACTAGGGACTCGTTTGATAAATATGTAGAAAGCGCAACAAACGGATACATAATGCAATGAGTACACATAGCCCTGTAGGTCTTGGCTTAATAAAGCCTAGTTGATCAGGTCAGCACCGATGCAGTTCGACCTCAGACTGAGCTCAGGAGGAAGTGACGAGCCTGCAGATAAAAAGAAGTATATTCAGGGTGTGGGTAACATCCTTCGTTCGTCTTTGTCTCCTCCTATAAACCTTTCTTCCTTCTAAAGAGTTCAGGTTGACAGACACCTAAAGACCCGTAATTTCTTCAGTCTAAACACCAAATTTTCTATTCGCCCGTGTGTGTCATGACTGGGTGTTGTCTTCTCCTTAACATCCCAGTCGGCAAGAATAAAAATGGAAACCATTACGTCTCCCCTTACATTACACCCTACCACCATCTCCCCAGCCATCCAACCCCCTTACAAAAAGAAAAGCCCCATCACTTCAGAGCCACAATTCTCCCACCACCACTTTATCGCCATCCCCACCATCACAATGTATTGGCATAAGATCTACGATCGGGAGGGAGTTCGATATGCGTCCCTGGCAAGATGCTTCACCAAATCAGCTCTGTGATGACTCGGGACATCATCATCCTCCTCCTCAGGTAATAAAACTGACTATCATTCGCCTCCATCACCTCTCGTACTGACCAACTAAAAGTACACGAGGGACAACATCTTTCTCACAGCATGATGGGTCAAAACACATTCCTCCGAGATCTCACTTAACTTACGATGATTCCAAGTCGCGTTAGTCACCAGCTACTCACATTTCCGACTCGGAGGGTCCTGAACTGTCAGTTCCAGGGTATGGTCCAGTGGCAGTAACCACGTCTAATATACAACGGTAACCGAGGAATGGCAAGCGTTGGCCACTGACTTGCACAATCACATCAGGAGACAAGAGTTTACAAACCTACACCAACACGTAGAGCCGGAATAGAGGGGATATCTCAGTCATGTTCATAATTTTGAGTTCGATTCCGACGACTCTGATCACAGTCGAATTAACATGTATACACTACGGGCGTGATGGCCGATATAACCAGTGACCCTGGATGTATAGATTACCATAACAATCGTGACGCGCACACAGAGAGGCCTTCATACTGACCTAGTCAAGTACAAAAGATTTCACTTCTTATTTCTCAAGTTTGGCTAACCCTTCTAACTCCTCTAGTCGAAAGGCTGCTCCTCCCAGAGGGCGAGCGGAACCCGGCTGCCATCTCTCCCACAGCCTCTCCTGGCTATAACCTTCCTCTCCACACTCATTCATGCAGGTTCAGCCCTCACAACTAGAGCCGAGCTCATCCCTTTATATGTGGCCAGCCGGCACTACTGCCCTCAGTCCATCTGACGGTATTCCTGATGGCTAGCGTCTGCTTGAAAGCACTGAAGCTCTTCCTGGCCAGCAGGTCCTCCTAGCAGGAGCGGTAGTGGCAGTGGGTCACTCAAGCCAGTCTAGTGGCGGGGAGGTCGGGAGAGCCGAGCCAAAGGTTAATAGAACACTTGTGTGAGCGCGTGGCCCGCTAACCTCCTGCCCCTCATCATCCTCAGTGATGTCCACCACTTGTGCTAGTGGCCGGCCGCTCACTGGGCAATCCCTCGCATCCGCTGGTCGCCCTGGGTGGCCTCACACAGTACAACCCGTCCCACCCGAGGCTACGAGTCATAACCCACAACACTATCTAGCAGCAATCAACTCCTCACACGCAAATGCCTCCGCCATAACGCACAAAGCCTTGTCGATATATACAGGCACATGCAAACGCGTACGACCTGAAGAGAGGAACTTCAACAAACACGTCATCTTGCAATGGATTTGAAGACGTATCGACCCCCGAGGCTGAGTTAGTTTGGGCTTTGCCGCTATCAGTGGCAATTTATTGCCCATCACCGCGCCCAAGCATCCTTGAAGAAGGAACGGTTGACCAGGTTCTTTATTTGGCAATTTTCACAAACCATGACATGTTCCCGAACCCAGCTGGACAAGCATACCTTGGACTAAGATCTGAAATGTTGAGATACGAGTTCCACGGGTCTTCCTCTGATGCTCTGCACTCAAATTAAAGTCTCCTTAACATCCCCCTGAGCTTCTCCGCTCTCCAGTGGACTTAAATAACCACAATGTACGCAATCTGCCATGCCAGTAAGGACTTACGTCTGCACACAGGATAGAAATTAGGTCCTCCAGTATTTTCTCTGTGAGCATTAAGACGCAAGAGCAGAGTATTAAAGAGTCTTACCCCCTACTGGTAAATCAGATGTTTTATTGCATTCACGAGGACGACGGAGCAAGACCTTGATATATATATATATATATATATATATGTATATTTTAGTTCAGACATTTCTCCGGGCCTGTAATGTTGCCGCTGGAGATACCGAATTAATATTGCAAGTTTTTTTTTATGCCCACTGATGATGTACATCATTTTCTAGCCATTCTTACATACCCGTCCATACATGGATGGTCCTCAACAGGGGCCTGGGGGATTTCATCCTTCAGAATTCTGAAGACTAGTTTGTGAACTGGATTCCCCAGGCTGTTGCTATCTGCTACGCTACCTGCAAGCTCCTCCTCCCCACAGAGCAGCATCGTCCTCGCTCATCTTATAAACAGAACCCGTCAAGACTCTGTCTTCTGGCTGTTGTCAATACATTCCTCAAGCTTTGGCAACTGGCTGAACTAGTGGCCCTGGGTCATCACCTTATCTTACCCTACCCTACCTTACCCTTACCTTTCCTTATCCTAGTCCCTTACCTTACTTAGCACGTGATAAATACCATACAGCAGCCATTCTAAGATGGGAATAGCAACCCTTCAATGCATTCCCCAACGCACACCCCCAACCCACATACAGTGTTGCGAATTGCCATGCACACAGCACCACATGGAAAGCACGAAACCATAATGGTTGAAGATGCGCGAGACGTCCAAGTCGAAATCTATTTCAACTGACATAACGATACATACGAGTAAGTATGATCCATAAACTCTAAAAGGATATGAAGAACTACTTACAAAGTTTACCCGACCATCCTGGACGTGCAGTTACCATCGCTACCAGGGCAGAGGACCAATACGACAGCTTTGTACCACACTTTGAGTTGTGGGGTTAGAAGACCTCCGAAACCATCGCAAAGTAAACGTACGATAAGGTAAGGCAAGATCCCAGATCAAGCTGTGTAGGTAAAAGACCTCAGAAGCCGTCGTAAGGTATACGTAAGGTAAAGTACCAGACCAAGCTGTTGGGTTAGAGGTCCCTGGCAGAGCTGTGAGGGTAGGAAACCTCAAAAACTATCGTCAGGTACACGTAAGATGTATGGACATGAAAACACCAAAGATCATCCCCACCTCTTACTAAATGGTTCCCCCCTCACACCTGCACAACCAAATGGTTCCCCCCTCACCTGCACAACCAAATGGTCCCCCCCTCATACCGCACAACCAAATGGTTCCCCTCATAAAAAGAAAGACTTTAAAAGACCCTCTGCATACACGTCTCGCCAACACAGGTTCAGGTAAGCATCAACAGAGGCAGGCATGGCCGGAGGAACCCTTCACTTTAGCCAGATGATGATGTGACCAGGACACACACACACACACACACACACACACACACACAGGCCAGCAGGTGCGCTCACTAATTTCCCTCTGGGTTTGATGGCTTAACCTTTGACCTGACTCTTAAAGAGGTTTTAGGCCAAATGTTTCACCTACCTTACTCAAGAGGTTAAAGCTATTCAATTTGCAAGCTTATGAAATGGGGTAAACGGATTTTGTCAAGATGAACACACACACACACACACACACACACACACACACACACCACCACCACCACCACCTGGTTAACCTTCCCTCCCCTACCCCGTCCCTCAGTACCTGGCACAGGTCCCGGGGCCACTGCCACCCCCCCCCCCCCCTCAGCGCTGTTACCACTGGTAGAACCACACACTGACCTTGATCCACCTTCCGACCACACCTCTGGGGCGTACACCACTTTTCTTTTGCTTTACGTAAACATACATTTTGTTTTTCTCTCTTTCTTAATCTAGGTCTCTCTCTCTCTCTCTCTCTCTCTCTCTCTCTCTCTCTCTCTCTCTCTCTCTCTCTCTCAGATCGGTAGGTAGCAGGCTACCACCGACTTCAGTGGCTGTAAGATTTCATTCCTTTGCCCCCCACTCTCTCTCTCTGCTTGTCTGTTTCTGTTAGCACTACTGTCTGTGCCAAAGTCTATTCAGTGTCTGCGACTGTCCCGATTCTCTTGTCTGTGAATGTCTCTCAGAGTCTGTCTGTCTGCGACTCGATATATGCGTGTGTGTGTGTGTGTGTGTGTGTGTGTGTGTGTGTGTGTGTGTGTGTGTGTGTGTGTGTGTCCGCCAGTAACTGCGTCCGTTTGTCACAGTCTCTATTTCTGTGGCCATGCCTGTCAAAACTCACTTCCGTCTCTCCGTCTCTGCTCCCGTCTTTCTAAGTTTGTCTGTGTCTTTCTCTGTGTGTGTGTGTGTGTGTGTGTGTGTGTGTGTGTGTGTGTGTGTGTGTGTTTCAACACCGTATGTGACTCTACTTCTCTGTCAGTCCGTCTCTGTATTTTTCACAGTGTGTGCTCTCTTTTTTTTATGTCTGTGTCTGTCCACTTCTGTCTCCTCGTGTGTGTCTATCTTTTGGCCTGTGTTTACAATCTCTCTCTCTCTCTCTCTCTCTCTCTCTCTCTCTCTCTCTCTCTCTCTGTAAAGACAGGCAATCGGGAGGGAGGGTGGGGGGAAGGGGGGTGCCACACGCACGTGCACCGCCACCAGCAGGGCCGGCGGCACGCTCAGGCACGGTGCCAAACTCCTCCACACCGTACACACACACACCAGTGCCAACCACCATGCATCACCTGCACCTCCACGCCATTGGCACTGTGTTCCCCACGACACCATTCTCTCATACTACATCTAACGCTAATTGACCAAAGGAAATCTGGCAACGTCTGCGCGGGTATTAAACTGTGAACACTCGCACCTCTGTAAATCACTCTACGTGTCTTGTGATTCTTGTCATTCTCTATATTGATCATAAAAGCATTCGAGTTATTCATAAAATGATGGCCTGTTACTCCTTCCTTTCGCCTACGAATGCGTGAGGTGAGGGGTCAGTAATGTTTAGAGTCAGAAGTGTTCGTGGAGCTATGATCAACCCATGTTTATCTATTGACCAGTCTTCCAGCAGCGATAGACAGTAATGTTTATACCAAGAGGTCAGTCAATGCTCATTACGTTTCACACACAAAAAAAAAAAAAGGGCGGTGTTTACATCGACAGGTGTTCGTGAGGCTATACACTATCAATGTTTACAATGGCTATCATTTTGGTGCACCACGATGGAATGTTTACGGTGAGGCGTTCAGGGAGCCGTGTGGAACAGAGTGACTATAATGTGTAAGGGTACGTGCGCTGTCAGACCTCCTGCTGGGAAGCGAAGCAACTAGAATGGCCCAGTCCACGAAGACAGCTCCTATCTGTGCGAGGCAATGCTCTGGCTAGCCTTCCACTCATGACGAGGACCATTTGCTCCATCCAAAGAAGTGGAGGTCCACTTTGGCCTTGTCCATCGGCACCCATAAATCCACCGCCCTAGAGACCTCCACTGCACGTATCGTTGTTCAGCCTAAACCTGTCTGACGAGACCTCAACTCGACCACAAATAATGAAAGTGGTCTTGAACTATTTTATCAAAATGCCATCATTGGTTCTGGTTACACGCGTACTCTCTTCTCGACCTCCCCCTCAAAACCTTGACAAATACATGCAGCCCAACATTATGGTGAAGCTGGCCTCCAGCTAATGGGAAATTTGCTCCAGCTTACTGAAGACCTCTTAGACATTAATGCTATTTTCTTCACGCTGGGCTTCGCCCGCGACAACATTTTCTTATCTGCAATCTTACCATTACTTCCAGAGCGCGGCAACTTCCGACCACAAACTTCCGCCAGTATAAAATAACACTAAACGTAGTAAATCATAGTTATTAATCATAGTTATTAATCTTTACAACGACTAACTTCCTCGTCCGCGCAAATTCCGGATTTACTACGAAAAGTTAAGATAACAAACCGTAAAGGGGGGGAGTAATGTTGAGGAGATCCGACGAAGAGGGTGGCAAGGCGGCAATGGCTTGGTTGGAGAGGTCAATGCGATGATGGTAAACAGGAGCGTGCGGGAAATGTACGTGCAAGCAACAGAGGTGAAGAGAAGCGAAGTACAGCACTGCCAAGAGACAGATTTCTCACTTCTTCCAACATTCATATTTTTCCTTCTCTTCTTTTTTCCTTTAATAATCCTCTCTATACTTCAATTAAGGCCCAGCCTTGATGTGGACTTTGGTCTGTGACTGGAGCATCCAAGATAAAAAAAGTGTTTTATGTAAACTTAACGATGGTTTCGGAGGTCTTCTACCCATACAGCTCGGCCTTGGACCTTACCTCACCTGGCGTATCCCTTCCGATGGTTTCGTAAGCCTCCTATACCCACACCTCAGCTTGGGACCTTACCTTGCCTGACATACTTTACGATGGTTTCGGAGGTCTTCTACCCCCCACAGCTCAGTCTTACCCTACGTACACCAAGCTTGTGTTGCTCTTCTGCTTGAACAGGATGCTGGAGGCTGCAGCCCCACAGGCCTCCATGATCATATCCCAGCTACTTTTGATACGCTTTGCAGATACTTGCCTGGACCATTTTCGAAACGTCGTTACTGCACGGTCTATAACGTTTCCAGCGGCTGGAAGCAATGTATCAATTTTCCGGCCCCATTGCTTATAAAGTTCCCTCTGATGGTAGTTACAACATCCTCTGGATTCTAATGGTAATATCTTAAGTCAACTGTGCCTGCTGTGCCGAAGGGGACATGTATTTTTGAGTACAAATCAAGAGCAGAGTCTTTCAAAATTTTCTAAATGAGAATTGTGACGCACCTCTCTCCATCTGGGGCTCTAAAGTTCGGTGTTTCCAGTCCTGGTTTTTATTCTTTCCTCTTCCATCTCGCCTGTCTACGTATACCGGAACCCAAACATCGCTATACGGGTATTCTTGTGTGTTTCCGTGAGAGATGCAAATACTGTGTCTGTCTGTCTGTAAACTACTTTTTAAAGGAGATTCTGTCAGCTGTTATGGGATTTATGTCTGGGTACGTTGGAATATATGAAGGGGTAATTTCAACAGAGTCTTCTGTTATTCTGCTCTGTTCCAAATGTTGTGGTCGTGCCTGTGCTGTGCTTGGAAGCAAGTCTTCAATCCTTTACCGTTTTGCACAGGGTGGGCACGGGTCATTCAATATCACAGTCAACTCTATATTCTCTTTTTCTTCCCATGAACCCTAAAAAAAACTCGATGCTAGGCGTCTGCCTTGGCCTAGTTTTTTTTTGTAGTGAAGTCTAGCGCGACCTGTGTCGAGGCATGATGCGTCATAATGAACCTACCACATAACGTGCTTGGCAGTTTTGGTTGAAGTCTTTCCTTCAGTGACGACTTGTACATTTCTGAGAGGTAGGAAGCATTCGTCTTCGTAAAGAACATTAAGCCATTTTTTTTTTTTGTGTGTGTGAGCTGATATCTACACTATACCCAGCGTGATCTGTCTACCCTACTGGACAACCCTATTCACAAGACACGATACATGTACACGTTTGGACTGTGTGGTTTCAGATTTTTCAACCGTCTCTCTCCCAGCGTAAGTGTATCAGGTTCTTTTAATTCACATCTAGTACATTTAACAATGTTTCTCTCATATACATCCTTTCCTTTTCTTCAGGTTCTAAGCTTGTGGTGTGTTCATGACCTTTGTACCTGTCCCGTTCCCTGTTCCATGACTTTTGTCTCCTGGAGAATACCTGGTGAAGTCTTAGAGAGTCTCCCTTTCTCAATCTCTCTCCTCATCTGTTCCTTATCCTCTCTTTCATGATCAACACCGTATGCGTTATAGAGGCTTCAGTGAAGGTGATTTCAAGTTAGGTAAGGTACGGTGAGGTTAAGCCGAGGTAAGGTAAGGCGAGGCGAGGTTTACTCGAGTATTATGGAAGGTCGAAATCATCTGCTGCAAGGATCACATCCAGGGGCTTGGTTTCAGGGACAAACAAGGCAAGATTTTGAAATCCTGATTCATCTTTTAAATTCCCGTAGCTTCACTTTGACCCTTAAATTCCTGTGCCATCACTTTGTCCCTTTAATTCCTGTACTATCACTTTGCTCCTTAAATTTCAGTACCATCACTTTGCCCCCTTTATTCCCGTAGCTTCATTTCATACCTTAAATTCCCGTGGCTTTACTAGTGGACATTCCTAAGCGTAAGAACCTCACCAGAATCACGAGTGGCTTTGGCTCCAAGCGACACAGCGGCAGTCTGTTGGAATTATCCCCCACTGAGCAAAGCCAGCATAGGATGAAAGACGACCAGTAGTTTTCACTGGTCCTTCGAAAGATCTGCCCTCTCCTCCTCCTCTATCCATCTTATCCTCCTATGAACTCGTGTGAGTATAGTACATATACACACGTACACACACACACACACATATATATATATATATATAAATATATATATATATATATATATATATATATATATATATATATATATATATATATATATATATATATATATTATTTCATTATACTTGATCGTAGTTTCCTGCGTCAGCGAGGCAGTCAGGAAACAGACGAAGAACGGCCCATACACGCAAATATACATACCACCACATACCCATATACATACATACACATAGACGCACATACACTTGCACATATCCACACTTGCTTGCCCTCATCCAATCCTGACCTCCAGATATCTACTTGAGCATTTTACAAGGATAGGGCTGTACCTACCTGACCAGCTTGTCACTGGTGAAGGAGCATTTAATATTTTTTTTCTACGCAAGCACAGTACAGCAAGCTCAACGGATCTGCTGCTGGTGCCATAAGCGGCGGGTAACTTCCCCATGGCGCGCAGCGCTGTGCTGGAGATGCACGTACGTTGTCGTGGTGCCGGCTGGTGACCAGGCTGGATCCGACACGCCCTGGCAGACAACCTCCCCGCCACCACCACAACGACCAAACAGGCTTCAGCATACAAGATTTCCTTCTACGTCCTAATCTTAATACTTGTTGCATTGGTTTGAATACATGCAAAACACTTGTTTAATCCTATCTAACCTAGATATATTTTTCTAAAACAAAATATAGTGTACGTATAAAACCCGCCAAATCACGACATCAAATGGAAATCCATTCTTCTATGGATACTACGAGTCGGAGGCAAATCGAGGCAACATCGGTGTATTCCCTCCATCCGGCCTCCTTCAGTTCCCCCTAACCCTCTACCCCCCAGCCCCTGTGACTGTCAAGGTAAACCAGAGGCCGCGCCATCCAGCAGGTGTTGCAGCGAGCTGAACTTAGAATATTTTATCGCTGGAACACGCGTTAGAGGGAGGGAGCACCGTGGCCAAGTGGCGGCAGTTCGCTATATGCGCTGCGGTTCATCAGGAGATCCCGTATAATGAACACCATCGTCCTCCCATTAAAGCTTCGTGGATGTGAGGTGGGGTCGCCATCTGCAGGGTTGCCACACGAAGGTTTTATTAGACGCCCCTGACTCTCTCACGGCCCGCGCTCTGAGGCTGGGCTGGGCTGGGCTGGGCTCGCTAGCGTATCTTGCTTAACCTCGCCAGCATGACGGCACGACCCTTCAGCACGACGGCACGGCCTTTAGGTATGATGGCCTGGCTTTTAAGGTAGAGAGAGGAAAAAGGCAGGCCATCATACCTAAAGACTCACAACGTCAAGCCTACGGGGTTGTGCCGTCGTGCTTCATGGGTCGTAGAGTCGTGCCTAAGGGATTACGTGACGTGGTAATTGTGTGTTCAGGACGGCAGCCAAGGTCGCACGCCCTCCGGCCCTGCTGGTGGCGTAGCTAGGGATCCTACAGGTCGGGAATAGTCCCAGATGGTCCAGCTTGTACATAATGATAACCTCTCGAGTCAGAAGACTGAAAAATGCCTTTAAAATAACGTCGCTGGCGCGTAAGTTACATGTACGGGGAGGCAAAGACCTGGAAAAAACGGTCGAAATAATTTAAACTCGATCCTTATCGACATTTTTTTCTTTTTAGAATAACTATAAAGATTATACCTTCATTACCGAGTCATATTTCATAAGTAATATTGGTTATGCTTTAATGGGAACCTGACATTCACACAACACACACATCGGATCATTCAAACTGTCCTCCGGTATTTCACATTACCCTACAGAATGTCCGGCCAATCTCGACATCACAGTCGAGTAACCGTTACCCGATTGTGATGGTCGAGTAACCGTTACTCGACTGTGATGGGCAACGAGTAATGACAAACGTGGATCGAGGCCTTACTCTATGGCCAGGCGGGCGAGTTTAATATCGAAGAGAAAATTTTTGTGGCTGTGCACCGTTTGGAAATTTCAACCTTTTTGGGAAAATCACAAACCCAGAATTAGATATATTTCTCTCTCTCTTCTCTCTCTCTCTCTCTCTCTCTTCTCTCTCTCTCTCTCTCTCTCTCTATATATATATATATATATAAAAGGTTATTACTTATTGAAAGAGTTCTGTTCTTGTGTAAATCGAGCTAGGTCTGGGATTTCAATAGTTTTATGATGCTGTTGTGAAACATGCCAGCGAGATTGACTTTGATCGGAGTCAATATCACCGACAAGTTCACTGTGAAGCAAATGCTCATCTTGTGAGCGATGGCGCAAAAGGATTACCCGAGGTCACAAATGGCCTTCGTCAGGACAAGACGTTCCCAGCCGATCCACTTTCTGCACCTAGTCGGCAAAGCTTATCGAACATAACAACGTAAGTAATGAATCAACTCTACCCTCCTATGTAAATGTCAACCCACTAGGGTGTGAGTAAGACTCTCTGTGACCCCTGTAGTCCTTTTGCGCTACCGCCCACAGGTCGAGCATGGGGGGCACAATGAACCAGCTGGGAATACCTGTAAAAATCAGATCCATCAGTCGAGCAGTGCCATCATCTCGAGGACAGCAGGTACGTTTTTCCCCCCTAGGCTTCGTCTTCACTTCTGCTTGGGTCGGTCGGTGTCCAGCAAGGGTAAACCCAACACATTCGAATTCACCTCGTGTGTCCATCCATTTCGTTCATAGTAATTTTCTTTGGTTAAATCTATTTATTTCACAATCTAGTTAATTATCCTCCCCTTTTAATTCAAAATTACCGTCTACTGGAGAGTCAACCTCATTAATATTTAAGGGTAATAAAAATGGTAATGTTTATTCATCATAACTAATATCTTCTAGAATTTTTACGCGGGTCTTTAGCGATTTTTTTTCCCTTCAGCTTAGCGCCATAATGCATAATACATGGCAATCTATATCGGGAATTAACATGAAAGGCAGTTACCTATTGGTGCTAATGTAACGGGAGGTGAACTGTACCTACTGCTTATTTCTTGTACTGTGGTCACACTTGTGTAACATTTTCCTGAGCCACACTGGGCATGTCCACGTCTCGGGCCACACTGGCCATGCCCACTGACCACAAAGCTGCACTCCAAAGATAGGAGTGGTAATCCACGACCGAGGATGTCGGGGCCGCCTGGCCTGTGTCCTACAACTACACAGGACTCGTGGTGGATCAACGGGACCTCCTTCGGCGAGGGTAAGGCACCTCGACAGTCCTTACGGGCTGCTCATGCTTCCCTCTCCTGCGCTACAGCAGAGGATGACCCCGAGCTACAACATGGACTGGGAGATGCTTGGATTACAAGTTAATGTAATGGGTGTGTGTCACGCACATCATGGCATGGGGACACCTATCTCGTACATTACGGGATAGGAGGACGTGTCCCTGCTACGTTATGGAATGGGGACGTGTCCCTGCTACGTTATGGAATGGGGACGTGTCTGCTACATTATGGGATGGGGACATGTGTCCAGTACATCATGGGGTGGGGACACCTGTCTGTTATAAATAGACAGAAGTGATTTGACTCCCTAATAATGACGGACGGAGAGCTGACAGATGTAATGGGCAGGGGACACGTGGCTGCCATACACGAAAAGGAGAAGAACTGTGGCTGTCATACATATGCGTGGCTGCCATACATGTGTGTGGCTGCCATACATCACGTGGCCGATATACATCACAGGGAAGGGGCACGTGGAAGCCATACATAATGGGATGAATATCCAAGGAAGCCATAAATAATGGGGTGAGGGCTCATGACTGCCATATATCATAGAGAAGGGGCATATAGAACATACATAATAGGGCGAGGGTCCGTGGTTGCCATGTGTATGGGGTGGGGTGCATGGCTTCCAATTCCACAGGATGGGCTGCGCGGCTTACAAATATATGGTATGGGCTGCAGTTTTACCATGCATTATGGGTGGGGCGCTTGGCCTCCGTGCATTATCCATACATAATGGGTGTATGACCCGTCCAATCTGTGGTGAGGACCAGGAGCTGCCATACATTATGGGTAGAGGGCCGTAGATGCCATGTATTATGAGTAGAGGACCTGTAGATGCATTACATCATGACGTAAACACCTTGAGATGCCGTACATCGCGGAATGATCCGCAGATGCCATGCATCATGGGGCAATGACCCGAGAATACAACAGTGGGATGGGATCTCGTGGCTTCCAATGGAAGATAGTTATGAATTATGGGGAATGGGGATGTGGCTGCCAAACAAGGGAAGGGGCATGAGGCAGTCATGCGCCATGAATGGCTGGAGGGCAAGACAGCACAAGGCACATACCTCACTTCTAAGGAACACTGGTCGAACTCGTCCCCGATAACCTGAAGCCATACCTATATTACTTTCTTATCAATCCCTCCAACGCAATGGCACGACACTACGATGGTCTTGCTTTATGGTGATTATTTTAGGGTCTGGACAAAGGCCAGACCATCATACCAAAAGGCTCCTACCGGTGTGCTCAAGGGCCGCGTGCCATCGTGCTCTAGAAGGGTCGTGTCCTCGTGCAGTCGTGCAGAAGGGTCGTGTCCTCGTGCTAAAGGCCTTCAAGGCAGTCCTTACGCGCAGCACCTGAACGAGAGCATCTGAAGTGAGAGCCATCCCTACTGAGCAACGCAAGGACTTCCCTCAGTCTCCAAAATACTTTACTGCAACGGTCGACTGGGGTGACCCATTCAGCCTCCTACTATAACCCATCGTAAACTAAAACCCTCAAGTTTCTTGCGCGGAATGTTCGGGCTCGTTGAACCTCCAGTTGTGATGACTCGCTCTCTCCAGGAATCAAAGGTTCTTGTGCCCCAGCGAAGGGGGTCGGCGGCTTTCAGAAATGTTCTGACTCCGGAGAGAGATCCTGGCAGGTGTTTTTGGTTCCTTCGATGGGGAAGGTTTTTACTTGCCAACCAACCAAAGGGCATGACCCCTTGCCTCACTTTCGCCCCCCTCCCCTCATGTTTCATTCCTTTTCTCCTCTCATTCCTCCCTCCCTCCTCTCTCTTCTCCTCCCTTCCCTGGTGCTCATGTACGTAGCAGTCTTCCTAATGCTTATATACTCGCCCAGCCATCCCTCCCCGCTGGCAGTTATGCATCTGTTCCTCTCCCTGGCAGTGACGTACTTGTCAATCCTCAAGTAATTATATACTTGTCCCATCCCGCTAGTTAAGCACTAGCCTCCCAACCCCTCCCAACTTGCTCCTACCGCGCCTAATGTGGGAGATGGTTACAAAACGTCACGTATACGAGATCATACAGGGGGAAATCAAACAAAAAACTACCTGTTCAGATTGTAACTGGTTCGAATCTCACCTTATGTATTAAGTATACAAGACGCCAGACCGAACCAGGTTAAAGACAGATCTATCCTTTCAATGTACACTTCAGTGTAACATCTCAAACACACTGGTACCAGATGACCACCCAAATGAGCAAGGGACAAGAAAGTACAGTAATTCAATGTGGCACAACACACATCACAACAAAAATAATTCCTACAACACTCATAATAGTTCAAATCAAATTCCACTGACACCTACAATGGGAAAAATAAAGTTCCTTTTACACTCAAAATGGTTGTAGAGAAATTCCTATTCCACTCACGATGGGAAAGTTTAAATTTCCATTACACTCATAACGGGAACATAAAAAATTTCTTTTAAACACAACGGGGGAAAAATAAAGTTCCAATTACTCTCATAATGGGAATAAACAGATTTCTATTACACCTGAGGTGAAGAATCGCCTCGTGGGTATTGAACGCTGAAGACCGTCTGGTGACTGGAATTGCATTATGCCACAAGAGTGGCATATTCATGTGCACTCCTGCACCACCCTGTGGTAGGTGGCGGAAATACGGTGGTACAGAGTGCACAAAAGGTCCAGGAACTTGGCCTTTGATAACAGTCACATTAGTGATAGATAAGTTATCAAGGACTGGACGGCACTATTTGGAAGGAGCGACCAATGAGGTACTCTCAAACATGCTAGATACGTTGTTAGCAAGCCTAACGACCCATGTTAACAGCCCTTACACCCAGGCAGTTCACTAACTGGCCTGAGTATGGTGGCTGTTTTCCCCAGGATGCTAGAACCCCATTAAGGTTACGATACAAAAGCAAGTCAAAGATTTATATCATTTTCGATGATAAAAAAATCTCAATACACACAAGGCAAACTAGAATTTGAACAACATCCAAATCTTTCAGTGGCCAAGGAACTACTGTGAGGATAAGTCGAATCCTAATTATGAAACTGTGTGTTACACCACAACACTGGAAAGCATTGCGCCTCACACTTGCCACAATCTATATTTTTCTAAATCGTCGAGTGTTTTCACGTGTGTGTCGGACAGAAACGAGGATTGATTTTTGCCGCAAGAGCGACAAATCTACCCATCATGTGGGCAAGCGGTGGTAGAGATGAGTTTACAGAATGCATAGGTGAAGGGACTGGACCTCAGTGAATGAAGTACATTGCAGGTTACGGAGCGAGGAGTGTGTTAACAAGGACCGAGTAGTATTGTATTAATTATTCAGCAATTTACGTAAGTGAAACGAACATGAGTTGATAAACGGATTCGATGATGCATTATGACATAGCAAGTGAACTATTTACGATAAGCAAAGTTGGGTAACTTTTCAAGTATACGAGGCAGAACGTCTTTATTGCTGAACACTGGATGATATGCATAGTGTAATGATTGGTACGAATTATTAATAACCTCGCAAATCTTACAAGTCAACTACATAATGTTGCAGGGCATAGGAGAGACGGGGCAAATCTTCACAACTATCTACAGCCTAGCATGAGTCGGGCTATGTGAGCCTGCGGGCTTCCAACAGCTTCGGGTCGACCAGCGACCCAACTCAAAAGCCTTGGCCCAGCCCGGACTGTGGTGGTAGAGGACATTAGAAAACTTCGCCAGGTATCCTGTTCGTGGAACCACATATGTATACAGTTCTTGGAAGATCATACGATGCTACATGGATCTGTTTATGTGGGAAGCCTAAGTTACATTCATGAGCCCCTCCCCCCGTGTCTTATTAACCTCGCTCTTCTATTGTCCATGAACTCCCCAGTGTTGTCCACAATTACTTTCTCTCTGCTTAGCTCCTTCCACGAAACCAAAAAACTCTTGTTGCTGAAGAAATGCCGCCTCACGTCCCTCCGTACATTTTTCTGTCCTTCCTTGTCATCTCCTCTTGTTTCTGAATCTCTTTTGACTTCAAAGGAATGCATTAACATCGTCACAGTCCCTCACAGAACTGAAATTTTTGTGGGTGTGTTTACAACTGTGTGTACCTGCTTCTTTGGACGTGCGCGCTTGTGAGTGCACGAGTGCCTGTATATGCCTGAAAAAAAAGGTAAAGTTACAATGTCAGGTCTAGGGAACTGAGAAAGGTTTAGCACAAAAATAAACCAGGCGTAGCAAGAAGGGTGAGGAGTAAGATGTGAGCGCCTGGGATGGAGGAAGCGGTGGTGATGAGGTCACATTCAAACAGGGACCGACAGAGTGTACGTAGGCAGGTGTACACAATGGAGACGTGGTGTAGACGCTGGCAGGTGTGTGGGGCAAACTGCTAAACGGCGGAAGACCTGGGGCAGGAGGGAGAGGGTGTGCACTCTGGTGGGTAAGGCAATGAGGAAAATGGACAGGAGGATGAACTGGTGAGAGATGATGGTTAGAGGGATGAGGTGGCTTCGGCTGCTGGGCAAGAATGAAGTGGGAGGTCGCAAGGGAGGGAAGATGGGGGAAAGAACTTCGCTAAGGGGGAAGTAAGGTCAGTGAGAGGGATGCAGGGAAGGAAGGAAGGTCGTACGAGAGAGCGAATGAAGCTTGTTCGAGAAAATGTTGATGGAGGTGAGCGAGGCAAGGAAGGTCTGTGTGAGGGAGTGACCAAGGGAAGGTTGGCGGGAAGACGCGGGGGAGGGAAAGTTGGTGGGAAGGGACGGAGCAGAGGAAGGTCTGTGGGAAGGAGTGAGCGAGGGAAGGCTGGAGGGAGGGAGCCAAGATGGAAATGATATTAAGGAAGGTGTATGTCAGGGACGGTGAAGGCTAAGAGGAAAAGAGAAACAAAAGGTATGGCGGGATTATAAAAACAACAGCAATACTATAGGAACGTAGGTGAGTGTGTGCTATATTTATATCATGATGACAGAGCTAAGCCACTTCAATGGGCGAGGGGCGACTTGGGATCCTGCTGGCCTCTGGGTACACTATGAGACCACCGCCCGCTCACGCCGCACCTACAGCCACATACACAGAGAGAGAGAGAGAGAGAGAGAGAGAGAGAGAGAGAGAGAGAGAGAGAGAGAGAGAGAGAGAGAGAGAGAGAGAGAGAGAGACGAAGCTGGAGAAATGAAAGCAAAAACTGAAATGAGAAAAAGGGCAGTGTACGGAAGAGGACGCAAGGAAAAGAAGATGATAGCAAGATGATGCCACGGGAGGTGGGACTATCCACAAAGTCCACCTTGGTACCAACTGGTGCCAAAACTAGAACGTCAGCTGATCCTATAGCACCAGAAGTGGCCAATGTGAGGTGTAGGCTGGGGGGGGGGGAGTGAGGGGTAACGGTTAGAGGATCAGATACGAGAGGGGCGAGGGAAAAGAGCCGAGGGAGGTGGACATTAAGGGGAGACTCCGATTGTGTTGCAAGGGATAGGATTCCCCACCGTGCTGCCGGACACCCCGATCCTAAGCCGTCCAGTATGGTGGCCTAATGCGACCCTGCTACATTCTCCCACCATAATAGTCCCCGCCTTGGTATGGTCCCCGTAGCTACAATATAAGGTCCAGTCTTAAATACCGTGGGAGACAAGCAGTGCCTCTACATGAACCGCATACCACAGCCCACCAGAGCGAGGCAGTAAACCTATCGGAGTTAATAAAGGATACACACAACAGTTCAACACGTACCTTATCCCTACCCGTACTCATTCAGGCATACAAAGCCCAGCACAATCCACCCTGCAAGAAAATTTCACACTAACACTGCCACATTTATCTGCGCTGAGTGCATCCTCACCACGGTCCTGACCACCTCACCATTCACAAGACGAGGCGGTGGTGCTGCTGCATGAGGCTCGGCACGAGGCAGTCTGGGGGGAGCACACGGCTCACTGTTTAACTCCGCCAACTTTAAGACCGTCTCCGGAAGGGGGCCCACGTGGCCGGGGATTCCCCTGACGAAGGCTTTAAACTGCCTACGGCTCCCGCGGCCTGGGAACAACGGCACGGGGAGGAACTTCGGCAAACACAAGTCATCTCAGGTCACTTGTTATGCAAAGGAGAATCGACTAGCGAGCTGGAGAAACGACAGGAGGGTCTCCTAGTAACCGTTACCACATTGTTACATTAGTTACATTTAGTTTAACACTGTAATCCCTTCTCATCGACTCTCCCATCTCTTACACCTCTATCCCTCTGTCTCTATCCTTTGCGCCCGTCCCTTGCATGCCTCCACATGAGACCTTCCCGTAACGTCTGAAGGGTCAAGATGTTTGCCCGAGAGAAGCAATATCCGGTTAATTTACATAAACACACGCACACACACACACCATATGCCCCGCAGGGAACGCGCCGCCACAACTTGCCTGCATTACCATCCCTGCTGGCGGCACTAACCCACTACCATCCCCTTGGCGCTGAGGAGGCAACACCAGGCACTGAAGATGCCAGGCGCCCCCGAGGGAGTGATCCAGCAACCGGCACAGCCTTACCTGGCCCTCGCCAGGCACGCAGGGCTCGCCTCTCATGGCACTCCTGCACCATTTGCACGCTCTGATTGCCGTCTTGCACATGCATGCCAGGCTAACTTGACATCACAATGTATAGCGTCTTGCGTCGGTGAGGGGAAGGTAGTGGGGGTCGTCTGGCGAAAACGAGGCACGGGTTCAAAGTGTCGCTACTGAGTAGGGAGGTCTGGGAGGAGCTAAGGAAGAGAGATGATTTAGGGAGATATAAGACGAGTAGAGGGTCTACAATGAGCTAGGAGAGGTAGGTTAGGTTAGAGAGGGAGTTCTTGGAAGAGCCAGCAATGTTAGAGAAGGTCTTGGAAGAGGAAGGGAAGGTGCTCTTGAAAGAATTAAGAGGAAGAGAAGGTTTACGAAGAGGTAGGGAGGGAGGGAAAGTCTAGCATGAGCTAAAAAGGGGTTAGATCTAGGAACAGCTAGAAACGAAGGTCTAGGAAGAGTAACGGATGAGGATAACATCTAGGAAGAGCTAAGGAGGAGGAGATCTAGGTCCACATAGAACTAGGAGGTGGATACGGTCAAGGGAAGGAGAAGAGAAAATCTGAGCTATAGGAGAGAGAGAGAGAGATCAAGTTAGAGCTAGATACACAGGATCCTGGAAGAACTAGAAAGGAAGAATGTCTAGGAAGCTTGATCATAATTTTTGCCGTAAAAGCAGCTTATTCATCATGCACTCGTATCCATCCTGTGGGCGATGGCGATAAAGAAGACAGGGAAAAGATGTATGGGGAGCAAGAGAGAGGAGAGGGTCTACGAACAACCAGAGGAAAAGAGTAAATCAAGGTCAGGGAACAGCTATAAAGCGGGTTGGGAAGGAAGATGGTATTAGGAAGAGCCAGAGATCGTTCACAAAAACCAGAGGAGCAGCCAAGAGCTAAACATGGAAAAGACGATCTAAGAAGAGAGAGGAAAAACAAACGCGCTAGATGATGCAGAGAGAACAAGAGGGAGTTACTAGGGGAGGCATCGGAGGGGAAGAAGACATCGGAGGGGAAGAAGACATCGGAGGGGACAGAGGGAAAAAGTCTCGAAAATGTTAAAAGTGAAGAGAGATATTCAAGAAGCCTATAGGAAAAAAAGAAAAGATTCTATAATAACTGGAGGGAGAGGAAGATCCAGAGGAGCCACATGGGTTAAAGTTTAGAACTAGAGAAGGTCTTGGTGACCTGGAGAGGTCTAGGAAAGGCCAGGAGGAGGCCAGAGTGAGGAGGAGGAGGTGGATTGTAGCCAGGAGGAAGAGGAGCTACAACAACAGTTCCTATGAGGAGGGAGGAGAGCAAGCCAGTCCTTGAAGACCACAACCCTCCACCAATGACCCTTCACACACACACACACATACATGCACACACACACACGTCCGCCTCACCACATCATCCTGACCCTGTCAAACGAACCGATACGTAATATTCCCCCCCCCGCTCAGCCTCACTACCCATTCACAAGTTTTAATGGCCTTCCACCAAAGGCGATAATTCTAACTAAAGGCCACAGTGAGCCATGACCCATTTAGGGGTCTCGTTCGCAGTCACAAATATGATCATTAGTTTCAAGGGAGCAGTTAGACCGACGCATGGCTCTCATCATCGTGGGTGGACCGACGCATGGCTCACCGTGGATGACCGACGCATGACTCATCTTTAAGAACGTAATATCAAAGAATTCATCATCAGACAAGTCAGACTAAAGTGAAGATTTGTAAAGTAATGCAAAATCCACAAGGGAGGGATTCAGGAACCTAACTTTTGTGAAATGTGAGCCTCTCGGTGCTTCACGGGTGTGTGTGTGTGTTGGTGGCACGAGTTCAGTACGGGATAGTGGTGGTGTTGGTGCAGAGCGGTGATAAGTGTACTGGCCTTGGGCGTGGTGTCGGTACAGTGTGTGGGAGTGATTGTTGTGGCGGTGGGTGGATGTGGTATGTGCCGGAAGGGTGTACTTATCATACACAAGAAACAGCAGAGGTAACATAACAGGACAGGTCCTTAAAGGGACACAGCTGTTGAAGGCAAGAGAAATCGCCCGGTTTGGACGACACTGTATTGAGACTTTACTCCTACGTTGTAGACTCGTATTTCCACAAGTGATTATTCCCATCATACATTTTGTGGTACGACTGTCGTAAATGAGCAGCTGAGACACCCATTATCTTCTGTGAAGCTTTTGCCTTCGGTAGCGTAAGCCGTATTTTAGGTCGGTAGCCTTTATGCATCTGTCAATCTTCCATTTCATGTGATGGGGTTTTGCGTGCGTTTTGAACTTTTTGAGAACATTCCAGAGACAAGGCAGCCTCTCCAGGATATCTTCAACATCCATGTCAGAGGAAGCCTATGTGGGAGGGATATTCAGAGACCAGCATGTCACACTTAAATCCCAAGGTATCTAAAGGTAAGTAGTGAGGATAAGGAATCGAAGATTATAATCAAAACGTCTGTGATGGTAATTTCTACCAGCCACAGAGCGATGAGTATGGCGGACATTTCAGTTTGTGAGGAAAATGATCAGTTGTTTATTCTTATATATGTCTCCATTACCAATGGGCAGCATCGGTCTGTGGGGCTTTGCATTCCTTCAAAGGGTTCCAAATGGTTGGCCTTGCACAGGAGCACACGGCCGCACTGTCCCCGACTCCCCTCAAGACTGATATGGGACGACGAACACTTACAGGCAACAAAGGGGATCACTGTTCTGGAGGTCGTTTCGATCCCATATCGTCAGGGTGATCATAGAGTTACAAGCCTCTTTATTCACACCGCTTCCTCAATACATAACTGAACCTCACAGTCGTCAGTGCACGTGCCGCCTTCTCTCAATGTGCTAAATGGTATTTGAACTAGATTTAATCTCTGAAATAGGAATTTACATTTTTCCTCACACGTCACTCTTTTGTTCTTACTTCTTACTCTGGGTTCTCTGTGACAATTTAATCCTACAAGATTGCCAGGTGAAGGACGTGATATCATCCGGCAGACACACACACACACACACACACACACACACACACACAATACTCCACCCTACTTATGAACGTGGAGTCGCGGGCAGATGTGACCAATGTAAAATCGAAGTGCAGTCCAGTAAACATGGGGAAAAAAAGTTTTCCCACAACCTGTCCAAAACTTATCTACTTTTCAAGCCAGATGGATAAGTACTTCATTAGCCAGAGGTCAACAGATGTGCGGGGTAGAGGGAGGCAGTAGACGTAAGGGGTAGAGGGAGGCAGCAGACGTGCGGGGATAGAGGGAGGCAGTAGCCGTACGGGGTAGAGGGAGGCAGTAGACGTAAGGGGTAGAGGGAGGCAGCAGACGTGCGGGGATAGAGGGAGGCAGTAGCCGTACGGAGTAGAGGGAGGCAGTAGACGTACGGGGGAAGAGGGAACATGTCCATTCCTCAACCCAGTTGGCGTCTTGCTGATCTAGTTCCGGCACACTGATATACCAGTGGGGGTATCTGGGTGTGCGGGCTGCTGCTTCCAAGAGCTTGGTCAACCAACGACCTAACCCAGTAGCCTGAGCTCAGCCCGGAATGTGGGGTGGTAGATGAGCCCCAAAGACCACCAGTTTACTGTGTGGCCGCTGGCAACTCGAAGGTGGGCCGTTTTGATAACTGTTTCTTTCCCTGCACCTCGAAGCTTTGGAGATCTCTACCCTCTCCTATCTTTCCTAATAATTATGACCTGGTAATTTTTGAAAGATTTGCACTTCCTCTTAAATTCGTAAATATCTTTCTTTGTCTCTTCCTTTTCCTTATCATTAACCACTCTCTACTTTAATTAAGACTCTACAATTATGTGAAATTCATTCCGTGACTGGGCCTTCCAACGTAAAAGGCAAATCCTCTTCAGCATGATGACACGACAATAACCTAAGATGTGGACTAGCCTTTGTTCTGATGCATCTGAGTCAGGTCAAAAGGCTGAAGACATCATACTAAAGAGTTGCACCGTCGTGCTCAAGGGGTCGCATCGTAACGTCTTGTTCATAGATTTACCAATACCATTAAAAGGTATGATCGTATTACGGAATGTATTACGGTGAATCAAAACTCTCAACAGAAACAAGTCCACACAGTAAATAAGTTCTTTGTCGATCAGTCTTTGGAAGAAAAATAAATATTTCTAAACTACTTTTAGTATCAGTCTTTCATAAAAACTCAAAAAATTTGTCCTCTCGTTCATCGCAGCGAATTTCAAGAGACACCTGGCGCATTTTTGGTGAAGTCTTCGGGGTGTTCACCTCCCACAGCCCGGGCTGGGTTCAGGCTATTGGACTTAGTGGTTGGTCGACCAAGACGCAGCCCTCAAGCCTATATAGTCCCCCTACAGCCTGTCCAGTGGACTCTTGAACTCCTCTACTGTGCATCATCTCCTATTTCTGATGGTAGCTGGCAAGGTGTTAGTCTTGGGTTTCGGATGTTTAAGGAGAGAGAGAGAGAGAGAGAGAGAGAGAGAGAGAGAGAGAGAGAGAGAGAGAGAGAGAGAGAGAGAGAGAGAGAGAGAGCAATTCAAAATTTCCGTAAAACTTATATCCAGTGTATCGTACCCATCTATTACAAGTGCCTCAGCGTGGCGCGACACGCATCATCACCTCCTGTAACTTAAGACGAAGTTGAGTGAGGTCCTCCCAGCACAGACCCGCCCACTCTGGGTTACATTGCCCGAAATTACGGGCTGCAGCAGACAACGGCCGCACTCAAGAGTTCCTGGGTCGTGTCCACTGGCTACGGCCCGAAGACATGTTTCTCTGTGTAAGGCTAGTGTAACACATCACAGGGGTCTGGAAGAAATGGAAGAAAAGAAAAAGAAAAAAAACAAGGAAATGGAATGGGCAAGGAAAAGAAAGAACAACAAAACATGAAAAGTGGAGGAAAAAGACGAACAAGAAATAACTCTTTCCCTCAGTATCTGCAATACAAACGTGCCATGTATCAACGTGTGTGTAAAGAGAGTCTTCTATACATTGTAAAAAGAATCCAATGTTGAATAAATAAGCAAAAGAGCCGTCTTTCTACCAAACCATCTATTTGTCTGTGTCTATCACTATAGCACACTATCCAAGTTTCTATAATGTGACCCTGTTACTTCTGGCATCACATCAAATCTACTTCTCCAAGTTTATATTTTAGAAAACTAACAAGAACTTTTCCAAATGTAGAGATGAAAAAGACAAAAAAAAAAAAGCTACCGTTATTCTATGAAGCGAAGACGACAGTTTTCGAAGTAAGCAAAAGTATTTTAATTTCCAAAGTCAAGGATATAAATTCCCCTCCACACGGATGCCAAATGAGGAACTGAACTTCAAAAAAAGATAAATACGATCCAATCTAGCTACTCCACACGTGCCACTAAGGGAATCCCTCAATGCTCCTTTTTCTCTGCAAAACTGTCGTTTATAGATCTCCACCTCGGGTATAGTGGAGGGGGCAAAAATCTTCACACGATAGTAGAAGTTTCATCGATGTATTATACAGTCTCTGTGGTTCCTTTTTTCTAACTGCGTTCTTGCAGCATCGAGACAGCGCTGGAGACGTTCGACTCTGAGGCGGGAGCACCCTCGAGGTACTACTAGGCTGCACTTCCTTCCGTCCGCTGGCGTAAATAATACAGCCTAGTTGAAGTGGCATCTGGTTCACGGTGCTCCTCTGCTACCACTTACAAGCGGAGTTCGGAAACATCCGTTTTCAGAAGCCATGAGTATATACGTAGCAATATATACCTGTACCAAACAACTGACTCATTATATACATATATATATATATATATATATATATATATATATATATATATATATATATATATCTTCCCTGATATTCATTGTCCAGGCTCAAACCTGAATATGCCATTAGAAGGTCCTAACTCATCGGCTATTTCAAGATACGCCGAACGGCACTGCTCAGGCCCGCTGTACACCCAGTGCCCAGTACATAGCAAGACAGATCTTACGACAGTTGCGACCGGGTCCACAGACTACCATCAACAGAGGGACATTAAACGACTAAAATGGAGTCGTCCTGACTCGGGTGGTTACCACTAATGAGGGTCTCGTTACGTCAACGACCTCACCAATGAACAGGCTCACCTGCCTGTAGTCAACCAGCAATATATGTATGTATGTGTATATATATATATATATATATATATATATATATATATATATATATATATATATATATATGTATATATGTGTGTGTGTGTGTGTGTGTGTGTGTGTGTGTGTGTGTTGGATAGACAGATTTACAGAGACAGACAGACAGACAGATAGATAGACTGATAGATACTCGAGACTACAACTGCGGGTGTTCTCTGAAGTGTATCATTATGATCCTGTGGTGCAAACTTTGCGACCGACTTTGGCGGCAAGGACGACACGCCCATCACCACCTCGGGAGGTAACTTCCTCAACCCCTCACAGATACACCACCTCGCCATCACCACCACGAACGATCCAACGGTAAGAGAAGTTACAATGGCAACGGTAACAGACAAGTAACGCTGGCAACGGTAAGAGATAAGTAACAATGGCAACGGTAACAGAAATAAACAGATAGCGAAGCAACATACAAGTACCACGGGGATAGGAACTGTAGACATGTAAAACC
This sequence comes from Panulirus ornatus, assembly GCF_036320965.1. Classification (NCBI taxonomy): domain Eukaryota; kingdom Metazoa; phylum Arthropoda; class Malacostraca; order Decapoda; family Palinuridae; genus Panulirus; species Panulirus ornatus. The sequence goes on from NC_092291.1 coordinate 25,156,900, forward strand.
AGAGAACAACAAAGAAGGTAAGAAAATTAAGAAAACCGAGTCACAGGAAAAGGCTGAAGATATTAAAAATTTCTCCAACTTAGGTGAGAGAAAAGTGATGGGTGACCTGCTCACAACGCGTGTTTTTTCTTTTTTTTAAACATACAAAAACGTCTTTGAGCATATCATATCTGGTAGCCAATAACAAGGCTCCTCATTCCTCCCTCTCGGAGGCCAACATACCTACAATAATAACCCACAAGACTGTCAATAACTAGGGAGTTCATTTGACTACAACAGCTGAGAACGCTGTACCACGGCCATAGTCTCCTCCGTTGCCAGCTGCGTCTATCTAACATTCGTTTTTATATTTACTTTTATACTTGTACGTGCATCCGGAAGTCACGCATGAACAAACTTTCACTCACATAGTGCATTAACCCTCTATCCACGACGGTAGGGCCCTTGAGCTCGACGGTGCGACCCTTCAGCACGACGGTACGTCTCTTGAGCACGACGCTACGACTTTTTGAGTACAGCGATACGACAAATAAGTATGATAGCGTGATTTTCGGCGATGCCCTTAAGGGTGAAGTCACAAGACCATGCCATCATATCCACGGGGCGTACCGTCGTTGATCAAGGGGCGTACCATCGTTGAATAAGGGGCGTACCGTCGCTAATCAAAGGGGCGTACCGTCGCTGATCAAAGAGGCGTACCGTCGCTGATCAACGATCACACTGTCGTTGATCAATGATAGTACCGTCGCTCATGAACGATCGTACCGTCGCTCATCAACGATCGTACCGTCGTTGAACAAGGGTCGTACCGTCGCTGATCAAGGGCATACCGTTGTTGATGAAGGGGCACCAGGGTCTTATTAATGCACTCAAAAGTTTGACTTGAATTCTAAAACTTTTTACTATACTTACATATAAATATCACATTCAATATTACGTTCTTCAGTACCACTCGTTAAGTACCGAGACTAATGACCTATTCATGCAAGCCAGTGGCTTGCCGTGTTAACCTTGTCATTTACTACAAGTGTTACCGGACTCGCACTGCAGGAGGTTACATCGTAAGTAAAAAGCCATCTTTTTTGTAGATTGGGAGTACAGTCTCGTCGAAGGACTCGCTCCAAAGGGGTTAACATTTCCCTGCCACTGGAAGTAGCGCAGCCTTGGAATGCAAATGCCTCCGAATGAGAAATTCCCGGGTAACGCCAAGACCTTTTCAGATATCATACTCTAGAACGGCCACTTTCGACTGAAGGAAAAATCAGTTTCCAAAACCTTCCCCCCATAAACCGTCTTAAATAAAAAGTTCTTATTTTGTTAAAACTTGAATCTCTTGTCATCCACCATCCATTATCGAGCCCTTGAAGGCATTCATTTGTCGTACCCCTAAGGCTACTCGCCTGTCGAGCCCCTAAAGCTGTTCAATTGTCGAACCCCCTAAAGTCATTCACTCATCGACCCAAAGCCATTCCCTGGATGACCCCTAAAGCTCTTCATCTGTCGAGCCCCTAAAGTCATTCTCTTGTCGAATGCCTCAAGCTGCTCGCTTCAACTTCGCAACTTTTGGATGCTTGCTGTGCCTTCAGAGAAGCCCAACTTCAACCCAGGTCGTCTGATGTAGGCATCTGAATGAAGAATGCGATCATCAACCGGTGACTTCGGTCGATTTTAAGCATTTCATGTACTTCACTGTTGGTCCGACCACCGCCACTTGCTAGCTCTCACACACGCGTCCAGTACCTTAGATGGACAGTGTAACAATACTAAGGGTAAAGAACCGCACAACAACAAAACAGCTTGGTCCAAGACCGAGATGTGGGATCTAGAGGACCTTCAAAACTATCACAGGGTATATGTGAGTTAGGGTAAGTCTCCAGGCTGGGCTGTTGAGGTAGAAGACGTCTGAAACAATCGTGGGGTATACGGAAGGTAATGTCCCACAGATGCGAGGCCAGAAGACCCCCAAAGCCATCGATGGGTATTCATAAGGAAAGTACAAGGCCTTGCCAATGGGGCAGGTGAACTCTGAAACCATCGTAGGGTGTATGTAACGTATGGTTCCAGACCGAGGCGATGGGGTAGAGGACATAAAAACCATCGTAGGATATACGCAAGGTAAGATAAAGTCCCAGAACGAGATGAGGGGAGGGGGAGAATACCTCCGAAACCATCGCAAAATATATTTACCTCAACCCTTATGGGGATAAGAGGTGATGCGGAGAGGTTCAGTAGGGTGTTGCAAAGAAGGAACGAGTCAGTATTGTATGGCTGGTATATACACAATGAAATAAAGGATCAGAAGCCACTCCAGTTCAACCAGTCAGTACAATACGTATCCTGCCCCTGGGAATGTGGCATCCAGTCACACGCGCAGATAGATGACTGGCGGGTGTGTTGTGGGTCTTGCTCAACTCTATTCATCCCTGATGGGCGTTTGGCAGGTGGATCGATCTAGTCTCCATCACTCCATGATTTTTCCCCGCACCCTCCTACCATTGGGCTGCTACTGCTACTACTGCTAGGGTCGACCGCTGCAGAACCGCAAACCTCCTGGCCATCAAGGCGGCCTGCTGCAGGTTATGATGGAGGCTTCACATGTCACACACGAGCGACATTCCGCTACCCATGGTCGATACGGCCCTGCCATACCGTATCGCAACGATGGAGGGTAAAGGAAATTCTCCTACCGCACGGCGTCCTCAGAATCATCTTATACTACATCAACAACAATGGACGCATACTTTACATTTCGTTTGCTTTCAGACGGAGTCTGCCCCTACAGCTCGGCCTGAGGCTACGCTGCTGTTGTGTTCCGATGGTCGGTCAGACTGCTGGAAGCACCGGCCCGCAGGGGTACATGACAACCACTGATGCCTGGCCACTCTGGCTGGTACACGCTTCACAAACGTTATGTGTCCAGGGCCTTCTTAAACGCCTCCACTGTACAGCATACAATATCTCTAGTGGTTGCAGGTAATGTGCTGAATTGGGTCGTAGATGTTCAGTGTTACTACGTATCTGATTCGCTGTTCCTTTCGTATCAATATGGGCCTACTTTTGAGGACCCACGCCTTCCAGGATCATCCATGTCTAAATCATGTAATTTCTACGTTCCAGACAATACAGTTACAGTATTTCCAGACTTTCTTCATTGTCCAGGTACTTGTCACAGTCAGCGGGACCTGTGAAAAAATTTCTGCCCACTTTTTAACACTTCAGTTTCGCCTCGACGTGATAGATGATAGCACACACCACCATTATAATCGAGGCGATTATTAGTAGTGCCTTGATAGTTCCCTGAAGAGAGTCATTACTGGTTTTTCTTTCCCTCTTAAAGGTACGCAATACCCAGCCTGCCATCTTTGCTTTTTTTGTGCAGGCAACTGTTGCCCTGCTGTATACTACATCCAGGTCTTCCATACTCTTCTTTCGAAGTGTGATGGCTTCCTTCTGTGATCGGTAAGCTGCACTGTTTTCTATTGCTTCCTTCCTCCCATAATGGAGTGGTTGGAACTCTTCACCTTCAAACTACTCACCGCTTGAGATGAAGATGATACATAATTCTACACCGCAATTCTCAACATATCCTCCTTGGCTGGTTATCCCAACTCCTGACGACGAGAGAGACATTCCCTCACACACACACTGAAGTGTTCCCTCTGTGCAACCACTCAGTAAAGTTCATAACCGGCAATGTTTCCCAACCAATTCCACTCACGTTACTCAAGTCTAAAGGGATTACTTGAGGGGCTTGGCCTTGCAAGATCAAGAAAAAATTCTACAATATTTTCTGATTTTGTGGATTCATAAATGCATTCTTTTCAGTCTTTATAACCAACAGTTCCGTCACATCTTTTGGTTGGTTAGATAGTTATTCGGTCTTTAGCTCTACCAGCTGCCAAGGTCATTAAGGCTGCCACAGACAAATAATAGCCACTATCCGGAAATATCTCAAACCTCCTTCAATTGTTAAATACAATTCTAATATTACTATGATCCGGCACTTTCTAAACAAGCTTTTCACTTCCTTCCAAATTCTAAAATACCTTTTCTCATCTCTTCTTTCTTCCTTTCATTAACCCTCTTTAAGTGCCTTGATGTCGAATTCTTTTCGTGACTAATGCCTGCAGCACGTGTAAGTAAATATATATATATATATATATATATATATATATATATATATATATATATATATATATATATATATATATATATATATGGCCCCTTAACTGTTGATATGAGAGTCTGTAACGTACAAAGCAGTTCCATCTATTCTTAGTGTTTGTCTTGAAGGGTCTGTCACATATAGCCCAGGCTTTAGTACGATCGAAACACTGTGTAACCTCCTCCTGTAAACTACACAAAATAAGCATTTTGTTAGTTTTGTACGATTCGAATCTCTTACATAAATCATAGAAGAACTCGTTCGAGTAGTATTGGAACGTTTCTCTACCATCTCCTGGATCATTTCTCCTCCCCTTTCTTCCTCGGTTCCCACGTCTATATTTAAGAAACCTACCGTGTTTACTTGGCCTGTGGTACATGATGTATACCTCGGGGTCCGTACCACATCGTCCCCATCAGGTGGCAAGGCTGATAGTATACATGAAAACAATATCTTTCGCTTGATTTTTTTCTTCTTGCCGGTCGCGCCTCCACCTGCTTCTTGAGAAACTCGTACGCCAAACGCTTTAGACCACTTCTCAAAGTGTACAAAATTTTCTGCGTTGTTAGAAAACGTCCCACGAATATTGATATCCATCATCATCAGCCCCAAGTCCCGATACCACGGCTTCTGGGAATGACTGAAAACATCCAAGACTTGATTCCCTGAAGACCAGACGGAAGAAACACCGGAGCAAATCCTGGAACTCCCCAGTGTTCACCAGAAATTAATTCCCATATCGGATGACAGACATGGGAGACGACAATACATGGCTCACCAAATATAAAGAGAACTTGTGTTGATAAGAGGCCCCAGGTTATGCAACACCCTCCCTGTAAATGAAAAATCTTACGTAAATAAAAGTTGAAAATATAAAACTCGCCAGATAATTGGCAGCGCAATGTACTTGCTTACCTGAACTGTGAGGGGCACGCAGGGCTAAACCGGGCGAGGCCCCTCGGACACCCTAGCTGATCATCAAAGAAGCAGCTATGCAGTTTGGCCCCCGATCAGTGCGAGATCAAAACAGACTACCTAGCTGGAGTAACTAACACTAACAAGGTAAAAGCCTCGTTCTCACACATGAGCGTGAATACATCAGGTGACATTACGTCTCAGCCAGGACTGTGTGTGTGTGGGGGGGGGGGGGGAGAGAGAGAGAGAGAGAGAGAGAGAGAGAGAGAGAGAGAGAGAGAGAGAGAGAGAGAGAGAGAGAGAGAGAGAGAGAGAGAGAGAGAGAGAGAGAGAAAAGACCACCTCCTCCTCCTCTGGACTTCAAGTATTCACCAAGTACAATATAATCAATATGTACACATTATGTGACATATTCCTTGGAATAGGTTTGTTTAACTGGTCATACTACCTCACACACACGGTAGCCTTGACTCAACATCAATCCATACCCTGAATATAAGTTCCATGAACCACAAGGCAACTCCAGTGATCATATATAATACGGAACCTCCGTGGTGTAGTGGGTAGCGTTCTTGACCGTGACGTATTCGACAGCCGCTCAGGGTCGAGGGCACGGGTTCGAATCCTAGTCGCGGCAGTCGGTCCACAGTCAATCCAGCTGTTCATCTATCCCGATGGGTTGGTCGATATAATGGGTACCTGGCCTTCATTAAGGCCTCAGTTGCCCGTGCCGCCTCAGCCAACAAACAAAAGAAGAACAGCCAAATAAAGTCTCGAGCAACTCGACCCACATTGGTAGATCTGCCATCCCTCCTCCTTCCCGTCTTTTCGCAGGTCAGAAAACTATTAGAAAAAATTAAACACACTTTTCTCTCTCCACCCTACTACTACTACGTCCCTCCACCCTACTACTACTACGTCCCTCCACCCTACTACTACAAGTTCCTCCACTATAATACTACTACGTCCCTCCACCCTACTATTACTACGTGCCTCCACCCTACTACTACTACGTCCCTCCACCCTACTACTACTACGTCCCTCCACCCTACTACTACAAGTTCCTCCACTCTACTACTACTACGTCCCTCCACCCTACCACTACTACTACGTCCCTCCACCCTTCCACTACTACGTCCCTCCACCCTACCACTACTACTACGTCCCTCCACCCTACCACCACTACTACGTCCCTCCACCCTACCACCACTACTACGTCCCTCCACCCTACCACTACTACTACGTCCCTCCACCCTACCACTACGTCCCTCCACCCTACCACCACTACTACGTCCCTCCACCCTACCACCACTACTACGTCCCTCCACCCTACCACCACCACTACGTCCCTCCACCCTACCACTACTACGTTCCTCCACCCTACCACTACTACGTTCCTCCACCCTACCACTACCTTCCTCCACTTTCTTTCAAGACGAAAATTTTTAATTTCTCGTCTGGCCAAGTCAGCGAACCTTTTCATCAAAAAGTTTGGAGCTTTCGCTGTTGAACTGCTCCTACTTAACAAAAACCTGCAACACAGTAGCCCAAAGTTTTCCTCGTGTTGCCCTTTGTGTCCTGGCCAAGTGAAGTCACTGCAACACTGCAGGACACGGTTAGCGCTTGCAACACTGCAGGACATGGTTAGTGCTTGCAACACTACAGGACACGGCGAGTGCTTGCAACACTGCAGGACACGGTTAGCGCTTGCAACACTGCAGGACATGGTTAGTGCTTGCAACACTACAGGACATGGTTAGCAATTGCATAACTGCAGGACATGTGAGGTCCTTGCAACACTGCAGGACATGTAATGTCCTTACAATGCAGGACATATGAAGACCTCGCAACACTGTAGGAATACGAAGTCCTTGCAACACTGCCGGACACATGAAGTCCTCGCAACACTGTAGGACATAGGAAGTCCTAGCAACACTACAGGACATACGCGGTGCTTACAACATTGCAGAGTATGAAGGCCAGGCAACACTCGTCACCCTACATATCTCCTCGTAATGACTCGGTCCATTTCTACGAGCCAAAGTTAGAGTTGTGAGGTTTCACATGTTTACCCATCTCTCACGGGTAGTGGCCGGCCCTCAGAACAGCTACGTAACAGTGGCGACCATAGCCAAGTTGAAGGACAACAAGCCGTGTTGTCACGTACGAAATCACAATACAGTGCAAAGCGAACAAAACAGAAATCAAACGAAACGAAGGAAAAAAAACGATCGTGTGAAACAAATGTTTGCATTACTATGAGGTGCTTCTGACCGATCATTTTTGAAACGGACTAATGATATATATATATATATATATATATATATATATATATATATATATATATATATATATATATATAATCTTGCTTAGCATAAAATGGAGGAGCATAAACACTGTTTATTGTCAGAGAAATACGTCATTTACCCGATCAATCTTCATGACTTTTCTCATTATAACCCTTTCATTTTTCATCCTCCACAATTTTCGCTAATGAAATCTTGAATGATATATATATATATACACACACACATATATATATATATATATATATATATATATATATATATATATATATATATATATATTTTTTTTTTTTTTTTTTTTTTTTTTTTTATACTTTGTCGCTGTCTCCCGCGTTTGCGAGGTAGCGCAAGGAAACAGACGAAAGAAATGGCCCAACCCCCCCCCCCCATACACATGTACATACACACGTCCACACACGCAAATATACATACCTACACAGCTTTCCATGGTTTACCCCAGACGCTTCACATGCCTTGATTCAATCCACTGACAGCACGTCAAACCCTGTATACCACATCGCTCCAATTCACTCTATTCCTTGCCCTCCTTTCACCCTCCTGCATGTTCAGGCCCCGATCACACAAAATCTTTTTCACTCCATCTTTCCACCTCCAATTTGGTCTCCCTCTTCTCCTCGTTCCCTCCACCTCCGACACATATATCCTCTTGGTCAATCTTTCCTCACTCATTCTCTCCATGTGCCCAAACCATTTCAAAACACCCTCTTCTGCTCTCTCAACCACGCTCTTTTTATTTCCACACATCTCTCTTACCCTTACGTTACTTTTGGGAGCCTTGAAAAATGTGTGGAAGTCGAGAACATTATCTCGGAAAGCAAAAATGGGTATGTTTGAAGGAATAGTGGTTCCAACAATGTTGTATGGTTGCGAGGCGTGGGCTATGGATAGAGTTGTGCGCAGGAGGATGGATGTGCTGGAAATGAGATGTTTGAGGACAATGTGTGGTGTGAGGTGGTTTGATCGAGTAAGTAACGTAAGGGTAAGAGATATATATATATATATATATATATATATATATATAATATTTTTCCAAGGAGAAGAGGAAGACCAAACTGAAGATGGAACGTGGAAATGAAAATGATTCTAAGTGACCGGGGCGTTAACATGCACGAAGGTAAACGGTCAGCATGGGGGATAGAGTGAACAGGAACCATGTGGACTACAGGGGGCGACGTGATGTCAATGATGGACTGAGCCGGAGCAGGTGAAGCGGCTGGAGGGATACCATGGAAAGCTCTCTGGGGCCTGGTTGTGGATAAAGGGGCTGTGGCTTTTGATGTATTACACATGACAGCTATGAAGTAGATGTAAGCATTGTGTCCTTTCTTAGTCTGTTACGGGACCCAGGACACTTCACCACCTTGTTATGTACCACCAAAAACAGCACAGGATACACAACTACCTACAAAGTGTACCAGACCAGCCAGGCAGTGGGGGTTATGTGAGCCTGTGGACTGCGGCTTCCAACAGCTTGGTCGATCAACGACTCAATCCAGAAGCCTGGGCCCAGGCCACCGGGCTGTGGGGGTTGTTGTTGACCCTCTAAGACTCCACGAGATATCCACAAGGAATACCTCGAAACCGTGGGTCACAGAGAACCAGTATTATATATATTATACATTTATTTTGCTTTGTCGCTGTCTCCCGCGTTAGCGAGGTAGCGCAAGGAAACAGACGAAAGAATGGCCCAACCCACCCACATACACATGTATATACATACACGTCCACACACGCAAATATACATACCTATACATCTCAATATATATATATATATATATATATATATATATATATATATATATATATATATATATATATATATATATATATTGATATATATATATATATATATATATATATATATATATATATATATATATATATATATATATTATCCCTGGGGATAGGGGAGAAAGAATACTTCCCACGTATTCCCTGCGTGTCGTAGAAGGCGACTAAAAGGGGAGGGAGCGGGGAGCTGGAAATCCTCCCCTCTCTTTTTTTTTTTTTCATTTTCCAAAAGAAGGAACAGAGAATTGGGCCAGGTGAGGGTATTCCCTCAAGGCCCAGTCCTCTGTTCTTAACGCTACCTCGCCAATGCGGGAAATGGCGAAGTTTGAAGGAAAGAAAAAGAATATATATATATATATACATATATATATATATATATATATATATATATATATATATATATATATATATATATATATACACACACACACACACACACACAGACATATATATATATACACATAATTCATAGTCTGACTTTATTCATTCCCATCGCCACCTCGCCACACATGAAATAACAACCCCCTCCCCCCTCATGTGTGCGAGGTAGCGCTAGGAAAAGACAACAAAGGCCCCATTCGTTCACACACAGTCTCTAGCTGTCATATATTATATATATATATATATATATATATATAAAGGATATCAAATATCAAATAATTCAGAATGCAACACGATTCTCACATCCAATAAATAAGGACACATCAAACGAGCAGGATTTAATTAAGTCTGTTTTTACGCGACTGAAGTCAGCAGTTAACATGGAGAACGGTAAAATAAATAATAATAATAATGATAATAAAGGTCTCAAACTACAGCGGCTGAAATTAAACTAAGAATAAATACAAAAAAAGAAATCAGTAAAAGGAGACGTTTACATGTTAACACAGATGCAGTGAGGTTAGGTTAGGTTAGGTGGAAGTGCATCACCATTCATTAATGTTCACTATGGCTGGGATGAGGCGCGACATCACGCACCTACTGCACTACTTCATACCACCGAAGATATTGACAGACTTGATAAAAAAAAAAGGGGCAAAACGAAGCTTTAACAAAGATCCTTCGCTGCCCACAGACGAGACAAGGACCCAACACGCGGGAAGAACTTGGTATACTGGGCAATGAAGAGAGAATACCTAATATCAACCTTATGACGTCTGCTTGGTGATCCACATGGTGTAGCATGAAAAGAATTGTTACACTATGTATGCCACGTCACTAGGGAATCTAAATAGATTCAAATAACGACCAATTACATGACAATGTTTGGTGTACATAATTTGTACAAGATTAGGAAGCAGCAGCATTTCCTGCCTCCCTGGCAGATAACTCTTTGACGTCACTACATCTACTTTTTCGCTTCAGATACACTTAGCCAGAACCAGTGCAACCATTAGGAATTACCTCTCATACAAGCCAAGGAAAGTATGACAAATTTGCTAATTTAGCGAAACTTGCACCTAGTAAAGGAGCTGTTCTGAAAACAACATTGGGTTGTTAAATCACAAGCCCCAAAGCAGCAATCAGAATGGATTTAACACACCTCTCTCAAGGATAAAGACGACTACGGATAAGCACATGGAAAAACAGCATTTTCCATCGCAGCGAAATGTGTAAAGTAAAACGTGTGTATGGAGAAGGTAACGAGACCAGCAGATTAAAGACGTTATAACTGCTAGACTTATGATAATATATAGGTACTACTGGCGCTTTGGACTGTCTGGGGATGTTAACTATGTGAAGTGTCAAGTTTGTGTTCAAATATCTGGACACAAACTAGAACTGGGTTTTTTAACATGATGAAATATACCCTATTAGGGACAGGTCTAAACAAAACCATCAACAAGTGTCAACACCTAATTGCACTGTATCCACCTTCCGCATCTATGTGGTAAAACTTACCATATAATAAACTTATGTAATGAACCAAATTTGGAACAATATATCAGCTCACTGGGGTCTGACAAAGACCCTCTGTGGCCTCTGTAATCCTCTTGCGCTACAGCTCACAGGATTAAAATAGGGCGCACAATTAACCTGCCGGTGATAACGGCATAAATCAATTGTGGGTGTCAGACAGAGCCCGAATGGCTTGATGTGGTTGTGGTGTCGAACCTCATCTCTGGGACAAGGGATCCCAGGCAGCAGGAGGTGACGGTAAGGAGGCTGGATCGGCCGCAGCTTCTCCCTAGATAGTTGGAGGAGGTGCAGGTGATGGATGAGAGTGTTCGAAGGTTCAGTGTGCTGATCGCCTCGTAAGTGGCGTGAGAGGGAGCGAGGATGATCTTGCACACCTTCCTTCAACCTTTACTGGATAAGGAAGACGACGACGAGGCAAAGGTAAGTTAGGCAAGATTGAGAACCATTCAGATGTTCTTGAGCGCAGATGAAAGGATTCCAAGTGTCTTGAGTCGACAGATAGAGAATTAATATATCTTGAAATGACTAAGAACGGAGAGACTAAAGCTGGAAGGCTCTTTAATGGTACTGATCATCTTCCTCTGCCTCACTTTATTGTCGGAAGTGACATCAAGAAAAGAGATTCCTATTTTCTAAGTCATATATTGGGTGCTTGGTACCCTCAACTTTCTCCCTACCAGGAAAAAAGAAAAATAAGTGAAACTAAGCATACAGAAGTCACTACGAGATGTCGGAGTTCCTTAATATACCTTTGGAACACTAAAATATTCTCGTCATTTTCTAATACAACATATTACGAGAAGCACTTTAGCGTAGTGAACAGTAGGTGGCGACTGGCAACCGTTAAGTCCTAATGTGACCCTGATGGTCCATGGTCAGTGGAGATAACCAGTGCCAGTGTACTGTTTGCTCCGGCTTAAAACAACACACCACTCCAAGTAGAGTCTTGTCTGCTGTACTTGCCTGGTACTTTGCTTCTCCTCGCCTAATGTTGTTCTTTAGTGACTGACTGACAACCGTGCCTGAGAGATACCGTAGATGTTTTTCTTTTTGACAGAGGATTCATTTGTCCTTGTACCGAGTACTGCTCTCATACCTGGCATGGTTCTGGCTCTACATACTTACTGGAAAGATAAAAGTCCAAAGCATTCCAGTTTATCATCTCTCCCACGCTAACTTCAAAATTTGACCCAATCGCCCTTCGGCCGCAATGTTGGTTGACTTTCCCTCTTGTATAGGCACGACTCTGATTTTTGCACCCGAGAGCTGGCAGTCTGTGTAACCCCACCATTAGCTACATCAAACAATACTCAGTAATCTGCTGCGCCACATGATAACTGTATGGACACTGGCAACTCCTAGGTGGGATGTTTGGTAGATCTTTCTTTCGCACACCTCGAAGTTTAGGAAGTCTCAACTACCTCATGTCTTCTTACAGCTATAATCTGACCCCTTCAAATGGTAGGTTCCCCATTTCCTACCACCTCATTATCCTCTTTCACATTTCAATTAAGGCTCATCCTTTTTGTGGACCTCTGTCTGTAACTGACGCCTGCAATCTAAAAAAAAAAAAAAAAAAGCGTCTTCACAAACAGGGATGATAAAGGACATGCAAATGGGAAGGCGTGTAACAGATATCTGGCTAATGGTCCCAAAAGATACAAATTATCGGCACAAACTGTCCTCATAAGTTCTGTCGTTCTTCTTTCATCACCATGTACTCACGAAGACCATTCGTCACGGCTCCACACACTGGTGACCTAAACATTTACAGCTCTCACAAAGCTTGAGAACATACTCCATTCGAGGGAGAAACCCAGCATACACAAATCCAACACGGCTACGAGTTCGACCTCGAACCACGAAGAGGTATTCAACTCAAAGACCTCTTCGACAATGTCCAATTGGTTGGTTGTTTAGGCTCTGGGCCTGTGCACTGCCAAGCTCACTTAAGCCGTCAACGTCAAACAACATCCACCAACCGCAAAATCTTGAACACCTTCTTCAGGTGTTAAGGATAGTTCTCAGACTCTATGCATGTGGCTCATGCTGTGTTTGTAGATACTCGGTGAACAACATAAGAAAAGATCCCCGAGAACTGGAATTTCCCCTCCGGCGAGGAGGACGAAGTGACATTGGGTTTGAGCAATATGGACACAACACATCTAAAGGAAACCAAAGCTGCCAAGAACCATGGGCAACTTCGAGTGACCTCGAGATGATGAGGTCAAAGCAACACAAGCATTGGAAGAGATGATAAAAGCGTCATCCTCGAGTAACAATATACAGGATGGATACATAACACTGCCCGCGAGGTACAAGGTGGAGCCGTTTGAGACCCACCCACCTCTCCTTCAGAACGCAAGGGAAGCTCGATCGAACATCCTCGATCAAAACCCGGCTACAGGTCTAAAATTAATGAAAGCAACTCAACGTACCTTCTCTAACACCGAGCAGTAGTCTTGACAACACAGTCCTCAACATGAACACCAGTCTATCACATCCAGCGACAAAGACGAATGTATAGAGAAAACTGCAAGTGGTCTCTCACACCAGCTCCAGAATACAGTCCTTCTAGTTGTCAGGTGAGACGAAGAGCTGCCTCTTTAGCAAATGGAAGGTTTATAATTCACTATTCTCATCTCTCGAACTGGCGTTGATCAATTCAACAACGTCTAAAAGCTTCAATCTAGAACTGGAACTGCCAAGGCGTCACCCTAAGCGTAAGTAATTGACCACTGGAGGTGTTAAGCCAGAATAAGGCATCAAGCTTTGACACCACAGTGTCCAACACAAGTTTCCGAAACTAAGCCAGCATTTTGCTTGCGAAAAAGATGGAGAGCAATGCCCTATGAACATTAATGTCAACATACACTCGTGTCTATATGAGAGGCAGTCTTCGTCAACTGTATGGGCGCCTACTGACCCAATCATTCTCCTCTTTAAGAAGTTCACACATTTTACCAACAATCAACCACATCGTAAACATAAACGATGAGGTGGCTACGTTCCCAAAGATTTAGCTTGAAGTATCAAAAACGCGGAAGGAATATGACAAACTCCTGGACAGAACAATTGTCTTTCTTGATGAGACATCACATCATTGGATCCACTTCACGGCACTAAGTGCCCATCAACGGGCTGGATGGATGTAATGCTCCAGATCTACGTAAGCAATACAGGATTACTTAACAGGAGGAGAAATGACCAGGAGAAAGACGAGCATCTTCATCACCCACACAAGGAACCTCAGTTTTCATCTCCTCTTGCGATTGCAGTCCCTGGCAAAGGACTTCAGGTCCTTGCAGGAACTGGTCCAATACAAGGGTCAGATTTCGCAGCGCTAGCATTCTTCGACCAAAGAGTGACGTGTGAGATGAAGGTGGAAATAGTTGACGGCTCTTAGAAACGAAAGACCACCAAGACCAACTGGTTCAGAGGAAAATAAAAGGCATCAAAGACGTCACCAGGGACTGCAAGTATGAGGGCCTTTGAGGTCACTAGCGTACCTACAGCTTTACATTACATGTACTCATTACGATGATTCGGTGGTCTTCTAACCCGACAACTCGATCTGGGAATCAAGCTGCCGCTTTGTTTCTCGGTTTCGTCTGGCTGTGGGAGGCCGCAACCCGCCGACTTACGTAACCAACTAATGACTACCTCCAGGACTTGGAATATACCCCCGCTAAGTGCTGGGTCCTTCCCTCCATCACATAAAAGGTCGTGACTGCGACTGAAGGTCTGCGAGTTGTCCTTCTGCAGGAATGCAACCGTCTCCTTTACCTACAACGAGGGTAGAGAGAAGTCCCCTTCTCCTTTTGGTCGTCAAGGACCATCGACGACGGATCCTGGCCTCATAAAAACTCGACTTGGACGAGACCTTACCAGGCAACAGTCTGTTGCTGGCCACCGCGAGACCCAACACTCGGAGAAGCTATTACCCACCAAATGCAACTGCTAAAACTAAGAGAAACTTCCGTCGCCTAACTTGTTCAAACCTTCATACGGCGCGGTGAAAACCAAGCGTGGGCAACAGTATTCAGCTCAAGTCGCTGGCAGTGACCCGAAACAATTTTGGCAAACCTTACCAAGTCTTTTTTTTCTTTTTTATTCAGAGAGAAAAACAATCACTAGGTGCCAAAATACATATAAAATTCGACTAGAGAGTAGAGATCTCCCTTGTATATAACATTAAAGTATCAGACATAGAGCGGAAGTTGGTCATACGATGAGGGCCATCCATAATAATACGGTAACATTATAGTAATGATACAACGAAGAAAATTCTTGGTCCGAATCGAAGGACCACCTTAAAATACAAGGTACCAACACAGAACCAGACCCGGAAACAAACTTCGGGTCTGACACAACATAAAAAAATTAATATTCCAACACACGGGACACTGAACGAGGCCATAAAAATACCAGAGCAGAATGGGAGACCAGAAAAGATTATCTGGAGACGGAGTATGCACACGAGTTTCCCTGGCCTCCACGGGACGGTCTCGCCCTCTTCTGGAGCGAAGCAACACCAGGACGGAGAAGAGGGAGAGGAATGGCTGAGGAGGAAAGGCGAGGAGGACACTGGGAGTGGGCGAGGAAGGTGGGAATGGACGAGGAAGGTGGGAGTGAGTGGTGGGGATGCAAAACGTCGGGGTGGGGGAGATGGGAGTGAGAGAGGAGGATGGGACTGGAAAAAGGAAGATGACAGTGGGTGTGGAGTTGGGTGAGGAGAGTGGGAATCGGTGAAAAGGGGAGTGAGAACGAGTGAAGAGGAGGGTAACAAGAAAATTGAGAAGGTTGAGAATGGGTGAGGAGGAGGAGGAGGAGGAGGACGAGAATGAATCAGGAGGAGGATGAGAATGGGTGAGGAAGAAACAAGGAATATGTGAACCAGGTAAGAAGGATAAGAAAGAGTGAGGAAGAGGGGAAAAGGTAGAAAGGAAAAGAGAATGGGGTAAAAAGGAAGAAAGGGGCAAGACGAGAAAATTAAGTGTACCTCCCCTTATGTATACCTCGTGGAATCTTCAAGAGACTTCACTCTCACAGCCTGGGCTGGGCCTTGGCTACTAGGTTGGGTCGTTGGTCGACCAAGCTGTTGGAAGCCGCAGCCCTCACGCCCTCATAGCGACAACAGCCTAGTTGGTCTGGTACATTTTTTATGGGTACATGTCCAATGCACTCTTGAACTTCTCTAGCGTGCATCCCATGCTGTTTATGATGGTAGATGGCAGGGAGTTGAGGAGACTTAGACCCCGGATGCTTAATGCGTTCTCTTTTCGTGCATACGGCACCTTGGATTTTAGAGGTAGTATTTACCAAACTCTTTCCACGCCGGTCGTGCTATTAGGATATTATTTCCGAATCAAAGGAGGAAACACGAGAATAACGGGAAACGACAGAGGGAAAGGATGGAACTGGGCAAAGGGAGAATGAAGGGAAGATAGAGAGAAAGGGGAAAGAATGAACGTAAGGGAAGGGGGAGGAGGAGGGTAAGACGAAGGAGGGAGAAGAGGTAGGGAATGGCGAGAGGTAAAGCAGGAGAACGAAAAGAAGGTAGAAGCAAAACGAGGAGGAAGAGGATGAGGAAGACGCGGGTAAAAACAAGGACGAAAAAGGAAGCGAGAGGACGACAGAGAAAGAAAAGGAAAGGAAACGTTAGGAGAAAGGAAACAGGAGGAAAGGCAAGGGAAAACGGGGAAGGAAAATGAAAGGGAAAGAGGCGGAAGAAGGGAAAGAGTAAGAAGTGAAAGAGAAAGTACTTACCACTACTTACGACAAGGTTTTGAAAAAAAAAAAAAAAAAAAAAAAGGGCTAGAGCGTGGCGTTCACCGCAGGATAACGCAGAGTTACGAAGACCGAGTCGCGCGAGTTACGTGTTGTCAAGTGTAACGTGCGAGATTGAGATTGTACGTTTGTGGACTGAATGAATGCCAGCAGCCCGCGAGTTGAAGCTGAAAGAGGAAAGGCAAGAGTTGGAAGGAAAAGGAGGAAGGGAAAGATGAAGAGAAGGGAATAGTAGGAGAGAGAGAGAGAAAGAGAGAGAGATCAAGCCCAAAAGGAGGAGGAGGAGGAGGAGGTAAACGACATGACTGAGACGGAAACGAAAAGGGAAAAGAGAGATGTAAGGAACAGGACGAGGACATCAGATCAAAAGAAGTAAGGAAGAAGAAAGTGAAGAGCAAGAAAGGTGAGGAACAGAGGTGAAAGGGGCAAGAAGAGGAAAAGCAGAGGGACAGGAGAAAGGAGAATAAAGATGGGGAATAAGCAGGAGGAAAGCAGGAAGAAAGGAGGAGGAGGAAGTACAGAAAGACAGATGAAGGAGGAGGAGAAGAAGGAAGAGAAAAAGACGTATGGGAGTGCACGAGGAGGCGGCGGAGTAGGAGTGGCCTGATGAGAGTGACAATGACATAACGTTCCTGAAGTGAAGGTAGTGATATATTTCCCCCAGGCGGTCGGGAGCGTCCTGACAGCTCCTCGGGACCCATGTGCCACCGGCATACAACAGAGGAGTGCAGCCGGCACTCCTCCTGTCTGTTCCACACTCGTCAGACTCAGGAATGGAGGAGAAAAGTGAGAAAATTATATTAAGCAAGACATTCTAGAAACGGATAATCATTTACATATACGAACGTGCGAATAATATAGGCTCACTTTCCCTTTTTTCTTTTTTTTGCTCCCGAGAGCTGGTTGCTTGTGTACCCCCCTACCATTAGCTGCACCGTGCAAATACTCGAAAGCTTCTCCGTCAAATGATTACTGTGTGGCCGTTGGCAACTCAACGGTGGCTCGTCATGATTGCTAGTTCTTTCCTTACACCTCCAAGCTTTGGAACTTTTCACCCCCTTAAGTCTTCCCCAGAAACTATAATTTGTTACATTGCAAAAGAAAAGTTTTCAATTCCTCCAAAATTTGTAAATACTTTTCCTAGTCTCGTCTTTCTCCTTTTCATTATTCACTTTAAGTTCCAAGCGAGACCCTACCTTCATGCGGACTTTTGTCAAATATATATATATATATATATATATATATATATATATATATATGCGACTGGTACCCGTTTCGAAGTTATGGACGTGGCCCTGCCTTAACTCCGGCTTCGAAATCCTAAAGACCTGGGTCTGCCTCACAGTCAATATGTTGGGCAAACACAAGCTGTAGCAGACGTCAGGTGTCAGGAAATGGGCAGGATGTCTGGGCCACTTCTAATTGGTCTTCGTCAATTAGTTTCCAAAGTTATGGACGCGACCCAGGTTCGCCCAGCTCTGATTCCCAAACGCCGAAGACCCAAGTCTACGACGAACAAGACGTGCACCACAAGGACAGCGTCGACGGAGGACTTCGGGTTTGAACAGGATGCCCAGACGGCCTCCAATCACACCCTTGCCAGACACAACTCAGCCCTGGAGGAGGGAATACTCAGTGCGTCACATCATATAGAATCCAACCCCAGCCCTGCTTCCAAGGTCATCTACGGTTCAGCGTCCATTCCAGAGACCCCAGGTTTCAAAATCTTCCTGATCTCTCGTGTTCTTTAGAGATTCCTGGGTTTCCTAAGTCTTCCTAACCTGTTGTGTTCTCTCACATACAGCGGTTTCAAAACCCTCCAGACCTATCGTGTTCTTTAGTGACATGAGTTTTCAAAGACTTCCTGGCTTTCTTATCATCACTGGAGAACAGAGGGTTTCAAGAACTTCCTGGCAATGTCTTCTGTTCTTTACCGACCTCGGGTTTCAAAATCTTTCCGAAGCTTCCTGTTCTTTACTGAACCCATGTTTGAAAAATCTCTCAGACGATCCCTGTCCTAAACCTTCCTCACTCATGTTATACGACCCAAAACCTCCCTCACTCACGTTGAACGGCCTAGATTTCAAAACCTTCCTCAATCATGTCATTCAGCGACCAAGGCTTCAAAACCTTCCTTACCTTTTAACAATCCAGGTCTCAAAACCTCCTCACTCGTTTTCTTTAGCGACCCCAGGTTTCACACTCTCACGGGCTTCTTTCGTCCTCTTACGCGTCCCGAAGTTTCGAATCCTCCCCACTTACCTCTATTTCCTCTATTCTTATTTTCCCCGTGTAATTCAAAAGGAGGCATACATCATAAACCACTACAGCAGCTCTGACCTTGAGCGTGTGACCTTAATAAGACGTTCAGTGACGCTATATACCTTTATAACACACACGCGTGAAACGGGAGTAATGACCGTTCTGTTCACTCTGTATCCTCTGTTGCGCCACCGCTCACTGGTCGGGCTGGAGTGCACAGTAAAACAAATATCTGTTCTTGCAGCTAAAATAAAAAACCACGGAGCTCCGTCAACGATCACAGGATGGTGATGGTGCCAAGGTGGTGTTGGGGTCAAGAGAATGATAATGGGAGTTGCGGTGGAGAGAGGATCGCTGTCCTCAAATTTCAAAACAGACAGCGGGAACTTGAGTTGGTACACGGAAGCCAATTTTTACAGACAACGAAGAGAGACTACAGTAACCTAACACGTCCACAGTATTTTCCGGTTGTTGTACAGAAGTAAAGCCTTCATGATTTCATCTGACTGACCTAAAAGTTGGTTCGAAATACAGTAAAAGATGAATTAACATGACTGCATTGTCACTTAGTCGTTTATCCCCTTGAATACAACGATTCGACTCTTGAGCACCAAGGTACAGCCCTCAGATATGATGGCGCGACCTTTGACAAGGTCCTTGAGGATGAGGTCTAAATGCCATACCATCACATCCCTGATCGTGTGCTCCGTCGTGCTCAAGGACCGTATCTTCGTGCTCAGAGGCCGCATCTTTATGCTGAAGAGATGGGCCGTCGTGCTCGGAGAACCGCACTTTCGTCCTCATGGCCGCACCTCCGCGCTCAAAAGCCGTCCTTATCTTCGTGCTCAAAAGCCGTCCTTGTCTCCATGCTCAAAAACATGGGCATGCCAAACACAAAAAAAAAAAAAAATAAAGTAAAAAGAATAATTTAGAAGAACACAAAACCCTTACATCTCTGACAAAACATAAACCCATCCTTACCACTTCTCAAAAGACTAACACAAGTGCGGAAAACTTAAGGAAAACGAGGAACCATAACTCTTCACCCTGCGAAGCCTCTCACAGTCGAGCATATGTTACACAAGAAGAATGTTCAGGCGCCCCCATCTCCGTGTGCTACATTATGAAGGAGTCGCTAGAGATTTATAGCAGTCTTAAAGAGTCATAAATCCTGTAGTGTTGGCCGTTTCACACAAATGACAGGAGGAGGAGCAAAGAGGCACACGAACGTAGAGCCTACATGGTCGAGAAGATTAACTAACATGTACACAACTTTACCCACTTGCCCTAACCAGCCATACTGATTCGCTTTCCCTCTTCTACAGGTATTACTTTGATATTTGCTCTTTTGAGCTAGCTACTTGGCCCGACCACCAAATACTCGGCAAGCTATTGCCTGACATAATTACTAAGTGGCCGTCGGCAACTAAAGGGTAGGCCGTTTTGATACCTATTTCTCTCCCTTCACTTCGATGCTTCGGAACTCTCAACCCGCTCATGTCTTTCTTACCTATGAACCTGGCACTTTTTCAAAGGACAAGTTTTTCCACATCCTCCAAACCTCAAAATATTTCCCTCTTTTCTTTCTCCTTCTCATTAATCTCTATTTTTCAATCGAGGCCCGGCCTTGATGTGGACATTTGTCCGTGACTGAAGCCTCCATAGGGGAGAAAGAATACTTCCCACATATTCCCTGCGTGTCGTAAAAGGCGACTAAAAGGGGAGGGAGCGGGAAGCTGGAAATCTTATTCTCTTTTTTACTTTTCCAAAGAAAAAAAGGAACAGAGAAGGGGGCCAAGTGAGGATATCCTTCTAAGGCTTAGTCTTCTATTCTTAACGCTACCTCGCTAACGCGGGAAAGTATACACAACTGACCAGACTCCTTCCTCCTCGACGTGTCAAGGTGTGGTCATCAGCCAGCCAACCCCATCAGTACCAGGACACCTCACCTCACACTCACCTGGAAAGAAGGAAAGAAAGTTTAATTATCGACAATTTACCATAACTTACGGTATATATGTTCTATAATTAATATTTCATATCTTCACTGACCAGATGTATACAGACAAAGCAACTCAATGATGTAGATGTAGGTAAGGAATAGGTGGTGACAGGTACAGAAGTTACGTTCGGTACCATACAACTCATAGGGATACAGAGTGTTATACAACTACAACGACATAGTACAACACCGGGTCTAGTTCACCTTCACAAGTGGACGCGTTGTCTCGTAGCATAATACCCCCCCCCCCAGCCTCACGCCGTACGTAACTAGGCTCGACTTACGACAGTTCGAGTTGTTCTACCCTCACACCTCGGTCCGGGATCTTACCTCACCTTACGATGGTTTCGAGGGTCTTCTACCCCTACAGCTAGTAGATCTGTGACCTTCTCTGGTTTTATGCATACCTTACGAAGGTTTCGAGGGTCTTCTACCCCTACAGCTAGTAGATCTGTGACCTTCTCTGGTATTACGCATACCTTACGAAGGTTTCGAGGGTCTTCTACAGCCGAAAGCTTGGCCCGGAACAAACAACAGCGGTAATAACCCACTACACACAAGCTAAGCTCGTTAAGCAACTTCAATTCCTTCTCGTAAATGAAACCGAACCAACTGCAGGACCTCCACCTGCACGCGTGGCAAGGTCACGCGCGGCGAGGACGACAGAAGTGGTGGTGGAGGCTTTGGTCCTGGGAGGGAGGGAGGCAGACCCGATGGTCGGGCCACACCTGTACTAACAAAGAATCAACAAGTGTGAGGAGACTCGTACCTGGCCGGGCTCCCACCGCCAGAGCCCGCCACTCACCGCTGCATTTACCGTCTTTGCTTTTTACCCCTCCATGTCTTATTCACCATACATTATACATGAGAGCATTTCTGTCCCTTCTTTTACTATCCTTTCTTTTACATTTTCTTTTATATTACTTCTAGAAAACAGTGGATTATGCTTACGAAGGTACATGTCTTTCCCCTATGGATGAAATATTAAATTCCTTCTCTTCTCCTTCCTTCTCACGTCTTTGTTGGTCAATATCCACGTCTCCTTCCCAGTATATATATATATATATATATATATATATATATATATATATATATATATATATATATTCATTATGGGTGTGGGGCGTCGCCTCAGCGGGCTAGTACTACAGCCGGCAGTCACACACCAGACAATGGCTCAGCAACAGCCGCTACGGAAGCGATCATCATCAGTACAGCTTCTCGTTCACACACACACACACACACACCATCCTCAAAGACGTAACAGTGACACCTGTTGCACTCACGGTATAGAGACTTTACATGTGAATGGCCAAGCTTGAACCACTTACTATGAGGTAACACACACACACACACACACACACACACACACACACACACACACACACACACACAATGGTGGGTGTCGACATGCAAGATTCTGATGGTTGTATGATGATGTACGAACATTGTTAAGGAGATTGTTCCCCACAAGTGTGGGGCACCCACCTCAAACACAAGAAATAGGCTATAAAACACACACACACACACACACACACACACACACACACACACACACACACAAACCAGCGTGCGCTGATGTGTGTGTGGTGTGAAGTGGTTTGCTGTGTGTGGTGTGCGCGGTGTGGTGTGGTTGGGTGTGACGTGTGTTGTGTGCGTAGGTGTGGTGTGTGTGGTGTGCGCGGTGTGGTGTGCTTGGGTGTGATGTGTGTGGTGTGCGTAGGTGTGGTGTGTGTGGTGTGCGCGGTGTGGTGTGCTTGGGTGTGATGTGTGTGGTGTGCGTAGGTGTGGTGTGTGTGGTGTGCGTAGGTGTGGTGTGTGTGGTGTGCGCGGTGTGGTGTGCTTGGGTGTGATGTGTGTGGTGTGCGTAGGTGTGGTGTGTGTGAATACAGAGGGGAGTAAAGAAATGGTACATACATGAAAGTCTGAGAGAAAGGCTAACACGAGTGTAAATCTCTCTCTCTCTCTCTCTCTCTCTCTCTCTCTCTCTCTCTCTCTCTCTCTCTCTCTCTCTCTCTCTCTCCAAAACACACAAATAACAGTAATAACACACGTCTGGTCATCATTCTTAAGAAACCACAAAAAAAGATAAGAAAAGGTCCAGACGAGGAGGTAGGGTGACAGATGGTGCAGGAATTAAGAGAGCCAAATTACAGGGAAAGGTCAGAGGCCTTAAATATGCCCATCCTGGAGGAGAGAAGAGTGAGAGGTGACCTAATCACAACTTTCAAGTTTTCTTAAACCAAACTGATATAAGTAATTATGGACAGTTATTTCACAGATGTAGGTACAGAACAAACTGGTACCCCCATAACTTAAAATATAAAGCGAAACTTATCAAACAGAACGTAAGGAAGTACTTTTACACAGCAAGAGTAGTGGGTTGATGGTGCGAGAGAATAGTTAACCAGGAGAGTGTACTGGTGTTGTGCAGGAGACATGGTTCGAGACGTGGGGTCCTACGAGCGAACAAGTCCCCCATGATATAGTGCAAATACGTAACTGAATATTGGCATTAACACACACACACACACACACACACACACACACACACACACACACACAAAACTTGCTACAGTAGTTACATGCAAGGCCTTTTTTTTTAAGTACGAATGACGTATGAGTGGAACAAACACAGTATATGCAGACAGAAGACCATAAGCGGACGAGTTGTATGAGGGTAGTTGCACGAGGCCTCATGCTCCGGGAAGGATGTTCAAACTTCAAATAACTGATAAACGAGAGATAACAGGACCCCGTCCAAAATGCGGCAAGGTGATGGCATTACAGTACTGCCACAAGAGACTGGCTGTGTAGGTACTATGTAGATACATAGGCTCATGCGAGGCATGTATGACCTGATCAGGAGTTATATATATATATATATATATATATATATATATATATATATATATATATATATATATATATATATATATATATATACATATATATATATATATCCCTGGGGATAAGAGAGAAAGAATATTTCCCACGTATTTCCTGCGTGTCGTAGAAGGCGACTAAAAGGGGAGGGGGGGGGGGCTGAAAATCCTCCCCTCTCGTTTTTTTTTTAATTTTCCAAAAGTAGTAACACAGAAGGGGGCCAGGTGAGGATATTCCCTCAAAGGGCCAGTCCTCTGTTCTTGACGCTACCTCGCTAACGCGGGAAATGGCGAATAGTATGAAAAATATTACATACATATATATATATATATATATATATATATATATATATATATATATATATATATATATATATATATATATATATATATATATATATAATGAATCTGAATGCGTTGTGCCAAAATTCAGCTTCACATATAAATGACCCACCCGACTTCTTACTTAAGAGCAGCTCTCCACCTCCCTCCTCCAAACACACACGTCACACACACAGTAGATCTCGCCACCTGTGCCATCATAACCTGCCCTTGACCATCCGTAGCCCAGGACTTGTTCAACACACTGCCTCCAGCAGACCAGAAACGCTACGAGATGCACTGTGGACAAATCTAAGAAGCCTATGATGGAAAAAAATATCTGCAAACTCTACCACACCAGCCATGATGTGACGGTCGCGCGAGCTGCTGGGCCGTACCTTCTCACCAACAGCTTGGTGGACGACCGACCCAACACAGTAGCTGTGTGTGGTAGATGGCCCATACAAAACAACCTGTGGTATGCTCGTGATAACACACACGTGCCCATAATTACATTACGTAGCTGCCACATGTTGACACAAGCCCATACATACTATTGAAAGCTCGCACACATCATCAAGCCTGAACACATCATGACAAACCTGCACACATCACTCACATGCCCACACACACACCGTAACCCACGTATATACCTGGCACAGACTAGTGTGTGTATGTGTACATATGTAAGAGTAAAGACATGGTACATACATAAAAAGTCGAGATGGGGCAATACGTGTGTACAACTCTCTCCCCGTAAAAGACACATTGATCACGATGGTGATATGTCAACTACTATATTACTGCAACTAATCATCAGCTTACGTTCAACTATCACAAAGTCCATAACGTATAAACGATAATATTTATCACGAAAACCTTCCTGTATATCTGCCACCTTGACAATATAGATGTACTTAACTCCCGTCCTTCTCCAAAGCGTGAAACTATCCAGCCTCGCCTTGATCTTTTATGATAGGTGAACTAATAACTCGTGACCCCCTAAGTTGTCTATTTTCTGTCCACATATCGCCTAAATTCAATAAACCGTTCTTTACTTACCTATTACATTGATGTACTTATTCTATTTATTTACATCACAAGAGCGCATACATCGCCACCAGAAACCAACAAACATCGCCTCCACAAACTCACACACACCACCACGCATCAACAATGGCGCACACAGGATATGCGTCTGAACTTCAAACCAGTCTCTCTCTCTCTGACGAGACTCGTCTGTAAAACACCAGAAAAGATAATCAGAAAGCAAATGGATGACTGTTTGCAAAGAGGTTAACTAAGCGAGAGAGAACACTGTTTCGTGGAATGAGGGTCATGCGTGACAAACCTCTCAGACCTCTGGACTAGAGTTCCGCTTTGGACGAAAGAGAAGGTTGGGTTGGACTGTGTCAATCTGGATGACCAGAAAGCCTATGATTCTGTACCACAGTTATAGAAGAGACAGACATTCAGGCAAAGATAAAGGGAAGACTTTTTCCATCCACTGAAAATGATCTCGGTGGAAAGCAACACAGGAGGAATGTCACCCACACACACATACACGTCATCACCACCAGACCCGACGTGTTATCACCGCTCCACACACACACACACACACACACACGTCAAAGCCACGTCACACGTACGTCTTCACCTGACGCTAGAAGTCATCAGTCATCCAGACACATCGTTACCACACCCACGACGTCGTCACAACTTCATGCACACGTCATGTGTCATCATTAGTTCACACAGGTCATCTTCAGACCCACAAGTCAACGTGAACACACATCGCTACCAGTAGGTTGGCAAAAGCCCCGTTAGACAACCGAAGACCACACACACACACACACACACACACACACACACTACCCAGGCCAGCAGTGGACTATTCCCCCTAGCCGGTTCCTCTTCCAGCAATAGAAGGATCGTTCAAGATTACAACACTGCACATCACCTCCCAGGCAGGCAATACTGCTTCACCTTTAACCCACACCGCACACTTACAGGTCATAACAGCTTTACTTCCTGCCGAGGGAGGGACCGGTCGGCCGAGGGGCTTCGACGAGGTAGTCTTGTTGCCGGGGTCAGAGCCCTTTCTTGCCTCAACGCCAGCCTCCTCCCTCAGGGTACATATGCAGCAAACACCTGTCGCCCTCCGATGTCGATGGATCGGACCCTCTGTACGCTCTATACTTGTCCCCACCTGACCTAACTTAGCAACGTACCCATCTCCACCGATGCTACCAACCGCACTGAAACGCTTCGTATATTTAGTCAATGACCCTGTAACAGAGAAATTAAATATTGAAGCTAATCATCAATTTCCCCGAAGCCCGAACAGCAGCTGTACACCCCTTGCCTATTGCGAGGCTATGCTAAACCTTGTGAAGCACGAATGTGGGAACTTGGGCACGACAGTACGACACGAACACCACGGTACAACCCTCGAGCACCACACTCGGGTGTGATGACCTGGTGTTCAAGGGGTCTGCGAAGTCTATATGACAAAAGGGGGTTGCCAAAATTTGCTACGTGAGTTAAACTGAGCCCGTGCGGTACGAGGTTGGTTTGATCGAGTCTCCATCTATCTTCCGTCACGCGCCCCTGTCACACCCAGTCCTCCGGCCGTCACATTCAGACTCCTCCTCTCAGCCTGTCAACTTCAAACCACTCACTCCTCTAGCCCGTCACACGTAGACCCCTCTAGACGGTCACATTCAGACCCATCGCTCCGGTCCGTCATATTCAGACCCCTCACTCAAACCCGTCATATCTAGACCCCTACACCTCGTCTACCCCACCTCGTCTTACGCATACCTCACAATGGTTTCGGAGGTCTTCTACAACCTGGTCTGGGACTCTGCTGTCCTCAGGCATCATGTCAGGAAGTCTGGTACTCAAAGATACTTCTCTACGGTGCCTTTATTTTTCTCTGCTGTGTTTCCCCTGCCCGTTTGGGTACGTCCAGACTCGTCTCAGATCTCAAGTTACACTCACTTCCTTCTACCTGTGACACCCAATCTAAGGCGATCAGTGCGTAAGGCCAATATCTCCCCAGCCCCTGGCACACAAGACTGTTTCCGTCCTTAGCATTAAGACCTTCCCAGAACATCATGAGCGTCCACCCCAAGACTGTTCCACCAAACCCTGTACGCCAAGACCATCCACTTGTACCCATATTGCTCCACCCCTTCCGTTACACACGACAGTTCCCATTGTCTATATTACATAAATATGTCCCCTGTCCGTTACAACGATACTGACCCCGTCCATCCGTTGCAACCAACAACCGTCCCTTACACAACCACCCATTCCTGACCTGTAAAGGCCACACACACACACACACACACACACACACACACACACACAGTTCCCCAATCAGACTTAACGGTACAAGCCAAAATGTTGGGCTGTGCGATATCTGTCGATGACAGAAATTTTTCCGTCACGGACGGATATCGCACAAGCCAACATTTTGACCTGTAAAGATAAGACTGAGTGGTTAATTTTCGCTCCACAAGTTCAGGTTTAACTGCAGTTTTGGACTGGACAGTTACAACAGCTGGAAAACATCGAGTATAATGGACCTCACAGCAAAACTATCAGACACAACGAGTTCCAACTTGGATTCCTCATTATAGAAAGTCTAACCACATATCAAGCACAAATTCTCAAGCGACCATCCCATACACACACACAAACACACACAGTGACGCACTTAGTCCATCCATACCTGAACACAGTGCTATACCTGTCGACCCATAAATGAGGAGAGCGAATGATTTGTGACGGTGTCGTAGGCAAATTTATTGCGACACGCTTCTCGACTCTCAACCTGAGGACAGAGAAACACCTGCTGTGTTTCGCTATCGTTATAAATGAGGCGGGCACCAGCTCAACCTCTCTGCTGGTGGTGTCAGCGTTGATAAAAACATCTCTCCCTCGACAACACCACCCTCCAGCAACGCCCTCTACAACATGCAGAAATGGACAACCGTTAACAAGGTCACGATTACCCAAGACCATAGCCATGCAACTACCCATTCCATTACTTCGTCTCATTGGGCCTCACTGAGCCGCCTCCTCCAGGGTTCGCCAGTCCTCCAAGCTCCTCGGTGTCACTCTGGACGAGAAACTAAGCTGGAAGGCACACGTCAATACCATCATCATCATCATCAAATCCTCCAGCCATCGTGTTCTACATTCTCCGTAAAGTCAAGGTACGTGGGCGACAATAGCTGCACCCAAACTCGAACAACATCTACACAACTTTCATTCTTCCTTAAGCCTCCTCCGGTCTGGTCTACCTCCGTATCCACCACACAAAAGGGGGACAACGAAGAAAAGGAGCATGCAAGAACCTTTTTCGGTCCCTCTCGCCCCACGTTAACAAGAGGCACTCAGTATCACTGTTCCTTCCGACTCTCCTGTGGGAGGATGATACTACATTATCCTCGCTACTGTCACCTGTCGCATGAGATCCCTCTTCCCTAAGTTGTAGGTCGGCACCCACAACCGTATCGAGCCCGCCCATCCCCCATCGACATTTATCACGAGAGAGGGAGGAGGGTGGAAGGGAGGGTGGAAGGAAGGGAGGGAAAAAATATGGTAGAAGAACAAAGGTGGTGAAGATACGAGGTAACTAATGTGACATAAAAAAAAGAATGAGAAAGACAAGAAAAAAATGCCAAATTAAACATACTACAAAAATATGAGGTGATACTTCGGGGGTGAAAACAGAATAATGAAAAGCAAGAGGTGGTGTGGCAAGAAAGATGAAAGGGGTTAAAAGAGACGTGGGGAAAAAAAAAAAAAAAAAAAAGAGTTGGTGAGAGGCACGACAGGTCAAGGAGTAATGGGAGACACGACAGGTCAAGGGGTAATGGGAGACACGACAGGTCAAGGGGTAATGGGAGACACGACAGGTCAAGGGGTAATGGGAGACACGACAGGTCAAGGGGTAATGGGAGACACGACAGGTCAAGGGGTAATGGGAGACACGACAGGTCAAGGGGTAATGGGAGACACGACAGGTCAAGGGGTAATGGGAGACACGACAGGTCAAGGGGTAATGGGAGACACGACAGGTCAAGGGGTAATGGGAGACACGACAGGTCAAGGGGTAATGGGAGGCACGACAGGTCAAGGGGTAATGGGAGACACGACAGGTCAAGGGGTAATGGGAGACACGACAGGTCAAGGGGTAATGGGAGACACGACAGGTCAAGGGGTAATGGGAGACACGACAGGTCAAGGAGTAATGGGAGGCACGACAGGTCAAGGAGTAATGGGAGGCACGACAGGTCAAGGAGTAATGGGAAGCACGACAGGTCAAGGAGTAATGGGAGACACGACAGGTCAAGGAGTAATGGGAAGCACGACAGGTCAAGGAGTAATGGGAGACACGACAGGTCAAGGAGTAATGGGAGACACGACAGGTCAAGGAGTAATGGGAGACACGACAGGTCAAGGAGTAATGGGAAGCACGACAGGTCAAGGAGTAATGGGAAGCACTACAGGTCAAGGAGTGGTAGAAGGCACGACAGGTCAGTGAGTAGTGGGAGGCACGACATGTCAATGAGTAGCGGGAGGCACGACATGTCAATGAGTAGTGGGAGGCACGACATGTCAATGAGTAGTGGGAGGCACGACATGTCAATGAGTAGTGGGAGGCACGACAGGTCAGTGAGTAGTGGGAGGCACGACAGGTCAGCGAGTAGTGGGAAGCACGACATGTCAATGAGTAGTGGGAGGCACGACATGTCAATGAGCAGTGGGAGGCACGACAGCTCAAGCAATAGTGGAAGGAACGACAAGTCAAGGACTAGTGGGAAACACGACAGGTGGACGGCACGACGGGTCGCGGGCTAGTGGCTAGCACGAAGAGTCATGGGGTCATACTAGTGAGGTGCGGGTCAATAACATATACCAACAATTGACCTTTAACAGAGGCGGAAAACACGAACTCAAATAACATTGCCCACCGCCATCAAAAAAATACTGTGCCAATTAGGCAACTTGTAATTACCACAATAAATCAAAAATATCTGAAGTGCGTAATAATCAACACCTGTGTCGAAGATACTATTTTTGTCCGACCTATTGAAGCAGATCTATAACACATACATAAACACACACACGCACATTCCTGGCGCTACCTCGCTGACGCGGGAAACGTCGATTATTATATATTTTATATATATATATATATATATATATATATATATATATATATATATATATATATATATATATATATATTTTTTTTTTTTTTTTTGTCGCTGTCTCCCGCGTTTGCGAGGTAGCGCAAGGAAACAGACGAAAGAAATGGCCCAACCCACCCCCATACACATGTATATACATACGTCCACACACGCAAATATACATACCTACACAGCTTTCCATGGTTTACCCCAGACGCTTCACATGCCCCGATTCAATCCACTGACAGCACGTCAACCCCGGTATACCACATCGCTCCAATTCACTCTATTCCTTGCCCTCCTTTCACCCTCCTGCATATTCAGGCCCCGATCACACAAAATCTTTTTCACTCCATCTTTCCACCTCCAATTTGGTCTCCCTCTTCTCCTCGTTCCCTTCACCTCCGACACATGTATCCTCTTGGTCAATCTTTCCTCACTCATTCTCTCCATGTGCCCAAACCATTTCAAAACACCCTCTTCTGCTCTCTCAACCACGCTCTTTTTATTTCCACACATCTCTCTTACCCTTACGTTACTTACTCGATCAAACCACCTCACACCACACACTGTCCTCAAACATCTCATTTCCAGCACATCCATCCTCCTGCGTACAACTCTATCCATAGCCCACGCCTCGCAACCATACAACATTGTTGGAACCACTATTCCTTCAAACATACCCATTTTTGCTTTCCGAGATAATGTTCTCGACTTCCACACATTCTTCAAGGCTCCCAGAAATTTCGCCCCCTCCCCCACCCTATGATCCACTTCCGCTTCCATGGTTCCATCCGCTGCCAGATCCACTCCCAGATATCTAAAACACTTCACTTCCTCCAGTTTTTCTCCATTCAAACTCACCTCCCAATTGACTTGACCCTCAACCCTACTGTACCTAATAACCTTGCTCTTATTCACATTTACTCTTAACTTTCTTCTTTCACACACTTTACCAAACTCAGTCACCAGCTTCTGCAGTTTCTCACATGAATCAGCCACCATATATATATATATATATATATATATATATATATATATATATATATATATATATATATATATATACTATTTTTCCTATCTCTATCAGTATACCTTTTAGTCAAAGCTATTTCAAAGTACCTATTTTCGTATAACCTGTTCAAAAGTACAACCATTTTCTAACTTATCTCAACCTACCCATTTCTCTGACCTATTTCAACACAGCCCATTCATCTAACATTTCTACATACCTATTACTAATAAATAACACTATGTATTACACCACTACATGATCTACATATAACCTTCATCCCCAACTTAAAGATGCCATACTATGTATTACACCACTACATGATCTACATATAACCTTCATCCCCAACTTAAAGATGCCATACTATATGTTCATCAACATATCTTAATTGGAAAAACATTCCTTTAGCAAGACTTTTTCGCTCGACATGTGATCATAACGCACTTAAAAGACCAAGAAAATACGACTATAACAAAAACTAACCAAGAGAATACAACAAGTACACCAACACTAACCACGAGAATACAGCAACCACACAAACACTAAACACGAGAATACAACTACTACACTAACCAAGAGAATACAACAACTACACCAACGCTAACCAAGATTTGTCAACAGAGTACAACAAAACAACACTCTCAACCAATTATAACACACGAACCTAAACGCGTTGCAATATATGGGTCATTCATCCCACTGTGAACACGATGGGTATGACTTTGAGCACGACGGTTTACAACCTTTGAGCACGACGGTTTACAACCTTTGAGCACAACGGTTTACAACCTTTGAGCACGACGGTTTACAACCTTTGAGCACGACGGTTTACAGCCTTTCACCAAGACGGCATCTTATCTTTGAGCACGACGGTATATGACCTCTGAGCACCACGGTTCGATACCCGATTACGACAGTGCAAACCTGGAGTATGCTGACCTGGTGTTCAACACGACCCTTAAAGGTATCAGATCAAAGGTTACGCCATTCATCCTCAACATTCGCACCAGTTGTGCTCAAGGGGTCGTACCGTCGTGCTCTAGGGGTCGTACCGTCGTGCTCAAGGGGTCGTACCGTCGTGCTCAAGGGGTCGAACCGTCGTGCTTAAGGGTAGTACCGTCGTACTCGAGGGGTCGTGCCGTCGTACTCGATGGGTCGTGCCGTCGTACTCGATGGGTCGAATCGTCGTGCTCAAGGGGTCGAACCGTCGTACTCGAGGGGTCGAATCGTCGTGCTCAAGGGGTCGAACCGTCGTGCTCAAGGGGGTCGTACCGTCGTGCCTCAAAGGGTCGAACCGTCGTGCTCAAGGGGTCGTACCGTCGTGCCCAAGAGACCGTACCTTCGTACTCAAGGGGAATAAATGCCACACTACCACATCTAATGAGCGTGACCATGTCAATATCCACGGCCAGCGATATTAAGCTGGAAACGTAATTTATAAGAAAGACGAATTACAGACGGCGTCATCACCAAATGAGAACAAGACACAATCAACCACTTTGGAAAGCGTAATGCCACAGGCAAATTACCTTCATTAGAATACGTCCATTTGCGAGATTAATGTCAAATTGAAATTTCTTCCTAATGTTCCTTTTATTCTTATATTCATTTTTTTTTCGCTACTGTAATGTACCCTCGGCACACCACACCGCGTGATAGCTGTAAAGACATTCGGGTTCAGCACCACTGACAGTGTACGTACTTGCAGACTCCCTCCTGTGTGTACACTGGCTCCTCAATGAAGTCACGTCCGGGAAGGATGTCAATGTCTTCGTGTTTTAGGGAAGACCAAAAATGCTACATGTCTTAAAGGAACTCGAGGTTTAGCTCTTACTAAACTTGATCTTCATTCAAGTCCGATAAGGTTAAATGTCTTCGTGTTCAGCTTAATACACAGTGTTCAGAGTGGATCATTTTACATGGAGGCGAGGTCCATCAAGGCTGCCTGTCCAATACCTTCCGATATGCAGGTAGTACACCAGCCAAGGCAAAACTGCGCGTGACCTATTCATGTACAGGATCTACCTCATGTTTCTTTGTATGATCTGGTAACAGTAATGGTGGCCGACATCAGATGTCGCTTTATGCTATTAAATCTACATTTTGTTGTCTCCAGTTCTTAAACAGTTATTATTATCGATAGTTTTTATTCTCTATCTTTCACGCGTTCGTCTCTTCTTCCCTTTCCAGCCTCGCCTTGGCTTAGTTTACATAATGACCACCAGATCTATCAGGTTGTTTATTGCCACAGCCCTCATGCTCGAGTGACTCCGGTATGTGGACTGGTCAGGTGGTGCTCCCTCTGGAGGTACTCAATCATTCATCTGGAAACATCCACCAGAGGACCAAAGCTCTTCCTTATCATGTTCGCCTCCAAGGCAAACCTTTAACCTTCTTGATCACCAAGGCATGACATAAGATCAAGGGTCAGGTCAAAGATCACACCCACAATGTCTATAGAGTCGTGACGTCGTGCCCTAGTGTCGTGCATCCGTGCCCAAGTGTCGTGCAGCCGTGCCCAAGTGTTGTGCATGCCGTGCCATGCCCAAGTGTCGTCCATCCGTGCCCCAGTGTCGTGCATCCGTTCTCGTGTCGTGACGTTTGGCTCTAGTGCCGTGCATCCGTGCCCAAGAGCCGTGCATCCCTGCCCCAAGTGTCGTGCAGCCGTGCCCAAGAGCTGTGCATCCCTGCCCCAAGTGTCGTGCAGCCGTGCCCAAGAGCTGTGCATCCCTGCCCCAAGTGTCGTGCAGCCGTGCCCAAAAGCCGTGCATCCCTGCCCCAAGTGTCGTGCTGCCGTGCCCAAGTATCTTATCCTCCATAATCTGCCTCGCCTCCTACACCAGTCTAGGATTATTTCCGATTGTCTTTGGTTTCAGTATTTTCCTCGAACATAATACATCTCGAACTTCCGTTCCTACACATTTCGAGTTTCCGTCCCATGCATATTAATTTGCGATGTTTTTAACCCGTGTTGTCCCACTGCATGAGAGTTGTACATTCTCAAAGTTCAGGAATTTTCCGCAAACTTGATCTCATGTAGTGACCCCTGGCAACACAAGGGTGAGGAGTTGTGCTGTCCGTTTCTTTCCTTCCACCACGAAGCTCTGGAACTCTGCGCGCTCTCTCTCTCTCTCATCTACGAAGTGTCCGTTTTTGATGATAACTGGTCCTCCACTTCCTCAAACACTGCTCTCTCGCTTGCCACATTGTATTTATACTTCATTAATGGCCTGATCTACTTGAACGACATCCGGCCACTGGTAGCTTTGCATCCGGCCATCAGTCTTCACTAAAATTTTTCCGAAGTTCAACACACACCTCAGGTCGTCCAAGACACCTGTGGCCATCCAAAACACACACACACACACACACACACACACACACACACACACACACACACACACACACAGTCTTATCTAATGGCCAGATCTGATATCTAGTTTTCTAATTTGATGTCTTTATCTCTTCTGCAGTGAGGCTAACAAGTTAATCCCTCTCCAGCGCAATGTGTTCACAGTGACTCACTTAAAACTATGATTGATTACCCTGTAGAGTTGAGGTGCCTTGTACGTTTGAGCACACCAGGCCGACTCCTGTGTCGTCAGCAGAGGAACATGTATACAAACCACAGTTTTTTTTTTATATCATCCATTGTCAGACGTGGCAGAGAAGGAGACAAGATGTCTAAACAGCTCTGGATAATCCTAACCCTTCCCTTCACACACAAGAAACGATCAAGAAGCTGAAGAGCCAAGCGATGTATTTGATCGAGCATTCCCCTCACACCAAGAGCTTGCTATTACTTCACGATCCCATGTCTTTGTACATTCCATATTCAACATGATCCGGCTACCTCTGCGCGTCTGAAATACTGTCTTAATGTTCTGGAAACTGTGGAAGATAGTAATGTCCCAACTCAGAGTCACGTACGAACTTATCTGGTCCATTACCTTCTTTATTAGTTTATCGATAATTTTGGTCGACATTATTACTACTGGTCAATATGTTCTGGATGCTGAGCTGATATTCCTCTTTTCATCAGTCGTTTTCAAACTCGTGGACGACACAGGTTTCAAAGACCTCTCCTCCCCAACACATTCGGATTGTTTCTCGCCAGTGGCTTAGTGTTCAACTGCCAAGGAGGAGCTGTGTGAACTGTGTCCTGGTGGGGGGACACCGTGGACGTACTGCACATATAGCTTTTCATCGAAGGTCCAAGGACGTCAAGTTTCCTCTGGTGTGTGTGTGAGAGAGAGAGAGAGAGAGAGAGAGAGAGAGAGAGAGAGAGAGAGAGAGAGAGAGAGAGAGAGAGAGAGAGAATGTTGGGAGGAAGATGACAGTTTCAACACTACTATGACGAAATAAGTCACGTCAAGATATAAGAATCAATGATTTTTTTTCTTCGAAACAATTGACAGGGCCCAGCTAAACAACTGCTCACGCACTTGCCCCAATGGACTGAACCAGGGCATGTGAAACGTCTGGGATAAATCATGGAAAGGTCTGTGGGGCCTGGATGTGGATAGGGAGCTGTGGTTTCGGTGCACTACACATGACAGCTAGTGACTGAGTGTGAACGAATGTTGCGTTTTTTGACAGTTTCCTGGTGCTACCTCGCGCGCGTGCGCGGTGGGGGTAGCGATGCTAATTCCTGTGTGGCTCGGTAGCGACAGGAATGGATGAAGGCAAGCAAGTATGAACATGTACATGTGTACATATGTATATGTCTGTCTATGTTGATATGTACATACATGTATATGTGCGTGTATGGGCGTTTATGTATATGTATATGAATGGACGGGCATTCTCAGTCTGTTTCGTGACGCTACTTCGCTGACGCGGGATACAGCGATTAAGTATTATAATATATATATATATATATATATATATATATATATATATGAGAATCGACACCTTCAGTACGAGCGTTAGGTATGGCGGCTTGACCTGTGACCCAACTCATGTCAAAACGTATGCCAATACACTGGAAGATCGTACACTCAGACTCAGGGAACTTACTATACAAGCAAAACACAAAGATAAACAACAGACAAGACACAACAACAAACGTGTAAAACCATTACAAAAAAAAAACTAAAAGACCAACACAAGAACAGACACATAATATGACACAGACATGAACATACGGACAATAAGACACAGACAAACAAAACAGACACGTAAGAGACAATACAACACAGACGCGGCTATACAGACAATACAACACAGACAAAAAGTGAGAGTACGACACAGACACACATACACTAACAGACAATACGGCACACAAACAGATAACACGAGCACCACATCGTATGGGTATATATGAACCAGGAAATAAGATAAAAAGGAGACAAGCAGAGAGGCGATAGCATGCAACACTTGGGTGCATAAAATGCAACTTCCTACCCCTCTTGATTTCTGTGTCACCAGCATTCTGGCATAGCAATTGCCTACGATTTCGCTCTGTGAGTTTGACTAATACCTTATCTATTACTTCCCAGTGAATCAATGGTGGCGAAAAGAGAAGGTCAATACAGCGATTTTCATATAATGGTCCGGCAGCCTGTATGGCTGTCAGATATATCATGGTTTGGTCGATACAGCAGACGGATATACAATGGTTTGGTCGATACAGCAGACGGATATATAATGGTTTGGTCGATACAGCCGACGGATATACAATGGTTTGGTCGATACAGCAGACGGATATATAATGGTTTGGTCGATACAGCAGACGGATATATAATGATTTGGTCGATACAGCAGACGGATATATAATGGTCTGGTCGATACAGCAGACGGATATATAATGGTTTGGTCGATACAGCCGACGGATATATAATGGTTTGGTCGATACAGCAGACGGATATATAATGGTCTGGTCGATACAGCCGACGGATATATAATGGTCCCGCCGGTACATCAGACATATATATAATGGTTCGGTTTATACAGCAGGCAGATAATGGGTACATCAAGCCTCCTGGGGGTCGGCCAGTACACCAAAAGATACCGGATAACAACCGATGTTTACGGATAATATCTACAATAAGACCAGGAGCGAGGTAGTGTGTGTGTGTGTGTGTGTGTGTGTGTGTGTGTGTGTGTGAAATGAGCCAGAGACAAAATTCCATCACTGGGAGGGAGACATAGGTATATAACGTCTCCCATAGTAGTGTGACTATGGGAGACGAACGCTACAAGGTCCTCTCTCTCTCTCTCTCTCTCTCTCTCTCTCTCTCTCCCGCTGGACCCTCGGAGACAGAGCAGCCTGCTCCGCCAGGCGCCCCCACCTGCCCTTCACACACTTGGTCAATATTTCAAGTTACGGTCGGCCGGCCGTAGCGCATCTTATTATTGTTCCTTCTTATTGACTGCTCCTCCGCTACCTTCCCTCCTCCCACCTCGCCCTGGGAAGGTCTTTCTTTTTTCGCAGGTAACGGTGGCTCTCTTGTTATGCCAGCTATGCTCATTCTAGAGCTAAAAAAGATAAAAAAATATACAGATTGCACAGGCCACACAAAGGGTTTCTGTCACACCCTAGCTGTAATCATATGTTCCCTACATATATATACAGGCAATTTACCTAACCTTCCAGATCGTCCGCGTAGAAGACCCATCCCTCCTCACCCTCATTCCCACCACGTAAGGCCTCACACCTGCACCCTTAATGTTCTGCCACACCCTACACCATCATCCCCCTCCCTCACTACTCCCGCCTCGAATCGTCCACAAGTGTCAGTACACCGTCGTGCTCTGCGCCATAGCTGCTCAACTCCAACTGACGAATCAAAAGTTTGAATCTCTCTATATTTACCTCTACTCCAAGCAGAGACATGGAGACGGGATAACGGCAAATTGTAATTTGTTTTTGCTTTCGACTATATATATATATATATATATATATATATATATATATATATATATATATATATATATATATATATGATTTATATATATATATTATATATATATATATATATATATATATATATATATATATATATATATATATATATATATATATTATCCCTGGGTATAGGGGAGAAAGAATACTTCCCACGTATTCCCTGCGTGTCGTAGAAGGCGACTAAAAGGGGAGGGAGCGGGGGGGGCTGGAAATCCTCCCCTCTCTTTTTTTTTTTAATTTTCCAAAAGAGGGAACAGAGAAGGGGGCCAGGTGAGGATATTCCCTGAAAGGCCCAGTCCTCTGTTCTTAACGCTACCTCGCTGGTGCGGGAAATGGCGAGTAGTTTGAAAAAAAGAATTATATATATATATATATATATATATATATATATATATATATATATATATATATATATATATATATATATATATATACACACACACAAGCCCCTTAAAAGGCTCTGTAAGTCTTCTTTACCCCACAAGACACTCGACTCCCAAGCCTTCCCGAAACTTGAACCTGATCTCATTAGCATAAACCTAATAATAAACAGGGTTGCATAACCTCATACGTTTGGTCCTCATTCTCCCTCCTGCTTCACTCGTCTGCTCCCCCCTCCCCCCTTAAACTTAGGCCTAGAGACCACAGCCCCCATCCCCACTGCCCAGCCGGAAGGGAAGACTGGACGGTGAAAGGAAGGGAAAGCCATT
Source organism: Panulirus ornatus (assembly GCF_036320965.1). NCBI lineage: Eukaryota > Metazoa > Arthropoda > Malacostraca > Decapoda > Palinuridae > Panulirus > Panulirus ornatus. The sequence goes on from NC_092291.1 coordinate 25,196,119, forward strand.
GAAACACACACACACACACACACACACACACACACACACACACACACACACAGGAGGAAGTTGTTCGGGCCGGCATAAATAACCCACTCACACAAACACCGTACAAAAAACGGCGGCTATAATTCCTTATTCCTCAGTGCATCGACAACCATTTGTCCCTCCTACTGAGAGGGAGACCATTGTCCCTCGAACCCAGGCTACCCAGCCTGAGTTACGGCAGGACAGCCCTCGACCACAGGCTGTTAACTTCGCCTTCCACTCCGCCACAGGGCCTGGCGTCTGCCCGTGCTGGGCACTAATTCTGCCAATATTCATTACGTAAAGATCGAAAAACTTTTATGTTTAGGGAGGGTTTTTTTTTTTTTTTCTTAATACGCAGACTAAAGTAATGTTCACCTCCACACCTGATGTTGAAACTGACTTCACTACCCGGTGTGGAAGCGGGAGGAACACCTGTGTCAGGCAGGACACGTGGACCAAGTCTTCAAGTTGCAGCTACACACATGTGCCTCCCACACCTGTCAACCTTACCTGATACCTCCTCTGGAAGTTTGCCAACTGCGAAGTGGGTTAACGTACACACCTTAAGTTTTCTCTTAAATGTACTGGTAAATCTAACTTTCACTACAATTTCTAAACTTTTTCGATCGTACACGACACTGACCGCCTCCACACCTCCAACGCCAGTGGTGGATGGTCGAGTGGAGTATACCGGGCTTGCCCACCACCTCCACCTCCTACACACGCACACACACAATCCTCAGCTCTAGCTTCCCCCTCCCCCTGTCACGCACACACAATCCTCAGCTCTGGCCCTCGCCTCTGGTAAACATCTACATCACCTACAAACTTCATTTCCCACACGTCGCTCTGGATCAGTGTGGCAGGTCTCCCAACACCCAGCCATGTGGGGGTCATCCCTGCGCCATCTCTCTCCTCCCTCTCATCACAGTCGTCCCTCCTGTTCGAGCCCCCAAAGGCAGCCCCCACTACAGGGCTACGTAAAGACCACTGGCTGCCTCCCCTCGCCCGCCCGCCATAAAAATTGATAGTGCTCACACAGAAGGGCGGCCAGGCCGAGCGTGTCCCCCTACCACTACCACCTACAGGAAGGTTCCAGGGGGGGATGGTTCAGATGGTTCTCAGAGACTTTGGGGACCTTCAGAATGAAGGAGTTCCACAAGGAAGACCGACAGTCGTAAATTTGTAGGCAAGTCTGGCCTGAGCCACTGTCAGCAACGAATATTATACGTCTTGCCAGAAGAAACATTAACAATGTCCCCAGCAACGAAAGGGATCCTACATATACTTCAACCTGGCGGTTGTAAGATCTCGTCCCACGCTTCCCCTACACACTGACCACCTTAACATTAAGGTGTCCTTATCGCAAACCGAAACTAGGATAAAAAAAAGAATGTCAAACTTTGCGTCAGACAATGAGACCCCCAAGTGATGAGACAGTTTACCCTCTCCATCCCTTTGTGACGATTACCGTGACGGGTCAGGGGGAAGAAGGGGTCAGGGTGGGTGATGTAGGGGAGGGAACAGGGCAAGAGGGTTGACGAGAGGACCAGTGTACAGCGTGTCCGGACAACAGGGTGGCGAGGGGAGTGTAGGAAGACAATTTACCGCCACCCTCGCCCTAATAGGAAATGTTATTAAGTAAATGGTACTCGAGCAAACGTGGCGAAAGGAGAGCGGAGCAGCAGAGTTGTGGAGGAGCAAGAGGGGAAGAGGAGGAGGAGGAGGAAACCAGAGAGCAGGAGGGAGTACAGAGAAAGGAGGAGCAAGGATGATCCGAAGGGCAATAACCTAAATCGAGCGTCGGGACGAAAGTAAGGGGAAGGAAAAAATTACACGACCACACGATCAGAAAGGAAAGACGGAATAGGAATTAAGCGTAACATGAGGTTAATAGAACAGACAAACTCTGCGATATTCAAAGCAAAAAAAAAAAAAAAAAAAAAAAAAGACGTGCACTTCGTACTTCATTCTTTAAGTCTATTCATGTCTCAATCCTCGACATTTGTCTGGGTCTTATTAATCATACATACATACATACATATATATATACTCCTGAAACAGGAGTTGTGGAAGTATGTGATAGAAAGTAAGAAAGTAAATTCTCGATTAATATGGGTAAAACTGAAAGTTGATGGAGAGAGATGGGTGATTATTGGTGCATATGCACCTGGGCATGAGAAGAAAGATCATGAGAGGCAAGTGTTTTGGGAGCAGCTGAATGAGTGTGTTAGTGGTTTTGATGCACGAGACCGGGTTATAGTGTTGGGTGATTTGAATGCAAAGGTGAGTAATGTGGCAGTTGAGGGAATAATTGGTATACATGGGGTGTTCAGTGTTGTAAATGGAAATGGTGAAGAGCTTGTAGATTTATGTGCTGAAAAAGGACTGATGATTGGGAATACCTGGTTTAAAAAGCGAGATATACATAAGTATAGTTATGTAAGTAGGAGAGATGGCCAGAGAGCGTTATTGGATTACGTGTAAATTGACAGGCGCGCGAAAGAGAGACTTTTGGATGTTAATGTGCTGAGAGGTGCAACTGGAGGGATGTCTGATCATTATCTTGTGGAGGCTAAGGTGAAGATTTGTATGGGTTTTCAGAAAAGAAGAGTGAATGTTGGGGTGAAGAGGGTGGTGAGAGTAAGTGAGCTTGGGAAGGAGACTTGTGTGAGGAAGTACCAGGAGAGACTGAGTACAGAATGGAAAAAGGTGAGAACAATGGAAGTAAGGGGAGTGGGGGAGGAATGGGATGTATTTAGGGAATCAGTGATGGATTGCGCAAAAGATGCTTGTGGCATGAGAAGAGTGGGAGGTGGGTTGATTAGAAAGGGTAGTGAGTGGTGGGATGAAGAAGTAAGAGTATTAGTGAAAGAGAAGAGAGAGGCATTTGGGCGATTTTTGCAGGGAAAAAATGAAATTGAGTGGGAGACGTATAAAAGAAAGAGACAGGAGGTCAAGAGAAAGGTGCAAGAGGTGAAAAAAAAAAGGGCAAATGAGAGTTGGGGTGAGAGAGTATCATTGAATTTTATGGAGAATAAAAAGATGTTCTGGAAGGAGGTAAATAAAGTGCGTAAGACAAGGGAGCAAATGGGAACTTCAGTGAAGGGCGCAAATGGGGAGGTGATAACAAGTAGTGGTGATGTGAGAAGGAGATGGAGTGAGTATTTTGAAGGTTTGTTGAATGTGTTTGATGATAGAGTGGCAGATATAGGGTGTTTTGGTCGAGGTGGTGTGCAAAGTGCGAGGGTTAGGGAAAATGATTTGGTAAACAGAGAAGAGGTAGTAAAAGCTTTGCGGAAGATGAAAGCCGGCAAGGCAGCAGGTTTGGATGGTATTGCAGTGGAATTTATTAAAAAAGGGGGTGACTGTATTGTTGACTGGTTGGTAAGGTTATTTAATGTATGTATGACTCATGGTGAGGTGCCTGAGGATTGGCGGAATGCGTGCATAGTGCCATTGTACAAAGGCAAAGGGGATAAGAGTGAGTGCTCAAATTACAGAGGTATAAGTTTGTTGAGTATTCCTGGCAAATTGTATGGGAGGGTATTGATTGAGAGGGTGAAGGCATGTACAGAGCATCAGATTGGGGAAGAGCAGTGTGGTTTCAGAAGTGGTAGAGGTTGTGTAGACAGGTGTTTGCTTTAAAGAATGTATGTGAGAAATACTTAGAAAAGCAAATGGATTTGTATGTAGCATTTATGGATCTGGAGAAGGCATATGATAGAGTTGATAGAGATGCTCTGTGGAAGGTATTAAGAATATATGGTGTGGGAGGCAAGTTGTTAGAAGCAGTGAAAAGTTTTTATCGAGGATGTAAGGCATGTGTACGTGTAGGAAGAGAGGAAAGTGATTGGTTCTCAGTGAATGTAGGTTTGCGGCAGGGGTGTGTGATGTCTCCATGGTTGTTTAATTTGTTTATGGATGGGGTTGTTAGGGAGGTAAATGCAAGAGTTTTGGAAAGAGGGGCAAGGATGAAGTCTGTTGGGGATGAGAGAGCTTGGGAAGTGAGTCAGTTGTTGTTCGCTGATGATACAGCGCTGGTGGCTGATTCATGTGAGAAACTGCAGAAGCTGGTGACTGAGTTTGGTAAAGTGTGTGAAAGAAGAAAGTTAAGAGTAAATGTGAATAAGAGCAAGGTTATTAGGTACAGTAGGGTTGAGGGTCAAGTCAATTGGGAGGTGAGTTTGAATGGAGAAAAACTGGAGGAAGTGAAGTGTTTTAGATATCTGGGAGTGGATCTGGCAGCGGATGGAACCATGGAAGCGGAAGTGGATCATAGGGTGGGGGAGGGGGCGAAAATTCTGGGAGCCTTGAAGAATGTGTGGAAGTCGAGAACATTATCTCGGAAAGCAAAAATGGGTATGTTTGAAGGAATAGTGGTTCCAACAACGTTGTATGGTTGCGAGGCGTGGACTATGGATAGAGTTGTGCGCAGGAGGATGGATGTGCTGGAAATGAGATGTTTGAGGACAATGTGTGGTGTGAGGTGGTTTGATCGAGTAAGTAACGTAAGGGTAAGAGAGATGTGTGGAAATAAAAAGAGCGTGGTTGAGAGAGCAGAAGAGGGTGTTTTGAAATGGTTTGGGCACATGGAGAGAATGAGTGAGGAAAGATTGACCAAGAGGATATATGTGTCGGAGGTGGAGGGAACGAGGAGAAGAGGGAGACCAAATTGGAGGTGGAAAGATGGAGTGAAAAAGATTTTGTGTGATCGGGGCCTGAACATGCAGGAGGGTGAAAGGAGGGCAAGGAATAGAGTGAATTGGAGCGATGTGGTATACCGGGGTTGACGTGCTGTCAGTGGATTGAATCAAGGCATGTGAAGCGTCTGGGGTAAACCATGGAAAGCTGTGTAGGTATGTATATTTGCGTGTGTGGACGTATGTATATACATGTGTATGGGGGTGGGTTGGGCCATTTCTTTCGTCTGTTTCCTTGCGCTACCTCGCAAACGCGGGAGACAGCGACAAAAAAGAAAAAAAAAGAAAAAAAAAAAAAAAAATATATATATATATATATATATATATATATATATATATTAATGTGCTGAGAGGTGCAACTGGAGGGATGTCTGATCATTATCTTGTGGAGGCGAAGGTGAAGATTTGTAGAGGTTTTCAGAAAAGAAGAGAGAATGTTGGGGTGAAGAGAGTGGTGAGAGTAAGTGAGCTTGAGGAAACTTGTGTGAGGAAGTATCAGGAGAGACTGAGTACAAAATGGAAAAAGGTGAGAACAAAGGACACAAGGGGAGTGGGGGAGGAATGGGATCTATTTAGGGAAGCAGTGATGGCTTGTGCAAAAGATGTTTGTGGCATGAGAAGCGTGGGAGGTAGGCAGATTAGAAAGGGTAGTGAGTGGTGGGATGAAGAAGAAAGATTGTTAATGAAAGAGAAGAGAGAGGCATTTGGATGATTTTTGCAGAGAAATAAGGCAAATGAGTGAGAGATGTATAAAAGAAAGAAGCAGGAGGTCAAGAGAAAGGGGGCAAGCGGTGAAAAAGAGGGCAAATGAGAGTTGGGGTGAGAGTATCAATAAATTTTAGGGAGAATAAAAAGTTGTTTTGGAAGGAGGTAAATAATGTGCATAAGATAAGGGAATCAATGGGAACTTCAGTGAAGGGGGCTAATGGGGAGGTAATAAGTAGTGGTAATGCGAGAAGGAGATGGAGTGAGTATTTTGAAGGTTTGTTGAATGTGTTTGATGATAGAGTGGCAGATATTGGGTGTTTTGGTCGAGGTGGTGTGCAAATTGAGTGTGTCAGGGAGAATGATTTGGTAAACAAAGAAGAGGTAGTAAAAGCTTTGCGGAAGATGAAAGCCGGCAAGGCAGAGGGTTTGGAGGGTATTGCAGTGGAATTTATTGAAAATGGGGGTGACTGTACTGTTGACTGGTTGGTAAGGTTATTCAATGTATGCATGACTCATGGTGAGGTGCCTGAGGATTGGCGGAATGCTTGCATAGTGCCATTGTACAAAGGCAAAGGGGATAATAGTGAGTGCTCAAATTACAGAGGTACAAGTTTGTTGAGTATTCCTGGGAAATTACATGGGAGGGTGTTGATTGAGAGGGTGAAGGCATGTACAGAGCATCAGATTGGGGAAGAGCAGTGTGGTTTCAGAAGTGGTAGAGGTTGTGTAGACAGGTGTTTGCTTTGAAGAATGTATGTGAGAAATACTTAGAAAAGCAAATGGATTTGTACGTAGCATTTATGGATCTGGAGAAGGCATATGATAAGAGTTGATAGAGATGCTCTGTGGAAGGTATTAAGAATATATGGTGTGGGAGGCAAGTTGTTAGAAGTAGTGAAGTTTTCATCGAGGATGTAAGGCATGTGTACGTGTAGGAAGAGAGGAAAGTGAGTGGTTCTCATGAATGTAGGTTTGCGGCAGGGGGGTGTGATGTCTCCATGGTTGTTTAATTTGTTTATGGATGGGAGTGTTAAGGAGGTGAATGCAAGAGTTTTGGAAAGAGGGGCAAGAATGCAGTCTGTTGGGAAGCGAGTCAGTTGTTGTTCGCTGATGATAGAGCGCTGGTGGCTGATTCGTGTGAGAAACTGCAGAAGCTGGTGACTGAGTATGGTAAAGTGTGTGAAAGAAGAAAGCTGAGAGTAAATGTGAATAAGAGCAATGTTATCAGGTACAGTAGGGTTGAGGGCCAAGTCAATTGGGAGGTAAGTTTGAACGGAGAAAAACTGGAGGAAGTGAAGTGTTTTAGATATCTGGGAGTGGATCTGGCAGCGGATGGAACCATGGACGCGATAGTGAATCATAGGGTAGGGGAGGGGGCGCAAATTCTGGGAGCGTTGAAGAATGTGTGGAACATTATCTCGGAAAGCAAAAATGGGTATGTTTGAAGGAATAGTGGTTCCAACAATGTTATATGGTTGCGATGCGTGGGCCATGGATAGAGTTGTGCGGAGGAGGGTGGATGTGTTGGAAATGAGATGTTTGAGGACAATATGTGGTGTGAGGTGGTTTGATCAAGTAAGTAATAATAGGGTAAGAGAGATGTGTGGTAATAAAAAGAGTGTGGTTGAGAGAGCAGAAGAGGGTGTTTTGAAATGGTTTGGTCACACGGAGAGAATGAATGAGGAAAGATTGACCAAGAGGATGTATGTGTCAGAGGTGGAGGGAACGAGGAGAAGTGAGAGACCAAATTGGAGGTGGAAAGATGGAGTGAAAAAGATTTTGAGTGATCGGGGCCTGAACATGGAAAAGGGTGAAAGGCGTGCAAGGAATAGAGTGAATTGGAACGATGTGGTATACTGGGGTCGACGTGCTGTCAATGGATTGAACCAGAGCATGTGAAGCGTCTGGGGTAAACCATGGAAAGTTCTGTGGGGCCTGGATGTGGAAAGGGAGCTGTGGTTTTGGTGCATTATACATGACAGCTAGAGGCAGTGTGAACGAATGTGGCCTTTGTTGTCTATTCCTAGCGCTACCTCGCGCACATGAGGGGGGAGGGGGTTGTTATTTCGTGTGTGGCGGGGTGGCGACGGAAATGAATAAAGGCAGACAGTATGAATTATGTACACGTGTATGTATGTATATGTCCGTGTGTGTGTATATATATATATATACGTTGAGATTTATAGGTATGTATATGTGCGTGTGTGGACGTGTATGTAAATACATGTGTATGTGGGTGAGTTGGGCCATTCTTTCGTCTGTTTCCTTGCGCTACCTCGCTAACGCGGGAGACAGCGACAAAGTATAATGTATATATATATATATATTCCTACGAGTCCACGGGGAAAATGAAACACGAAAAGTTCCCAAGTGCACTTTCGTGTAATAATCACATCATCAGGGGAGACAAGAGAAATATAACAGTCAGTTGATATACATCGAAGATACGAACGTAGGACGCCTTTTGGTAAACATGTGATTAGGTTCGTATCTTCGATGTATATCAACTGACTTATATTTCCCTGATGTGATTATTACACGAAAGTGCACTTGGGAACTTTTCGCGTTTCATTTTCCTCGTGGACTCATATGAATATCTTGATCACGCGCTAAATTGTGATCCTTTCCAATATATATATATATATATATATATATATATATATATATATATATATATATATATATATATATATATAAAGGGGTAATCACACTTCAGCAGGATTTCAGTTAGTTTACCGAAAACTTTACAATCAACTACGTTTCACGCAAGAGGTCCGCCTCATCCGGTGCATACAATTCACCAAGTTTCAACACCCTCTTGTCGCAATGACAGGACAGAAACGGATACATTTATGATGGGGAGGATTTCTTCCGTAAAATGTAATGTGCTGTAATGTTTCAATGAACGGTCTCAGCTGCTGATGAAGTGCGATTATCCCTTCATGAATACATCACGTGCCTCCAGTTTAGCAGCGAGCCTCCGGTGCATCACTGTCAAAAGTCTTTCCTCTCTTGAAATCATTAACATCCACACACGAACATTAGTTCACTGCAACGTATAACATCACCAAAGTACTGCAAACGATGCTGGCAACGCGTTCCTTATTCGAAAGGAAGTGCGCTAACCTCTCCTCGTCATCCGCTGATAGGTCTTTCTGGTCTTTAACTTAAGGCATCGATAACAACTTCTGTCGCTCCACCTTTCCATCACTTTTACTTTCTGACGATACTACAGCTCTCTCTCCCGTTGACGAAGCAACTCTCTTTGCTTCCCGTTTCTCCTCTAACTCCACCTTGAATGAGTAAAGTTTCCTCACCCCCTAATCCTATGCCCCTCCCCGTAGTCTCTTTTCAGACTATCAGAAAAACGTTTTTCTCTCTAGTCACAAGAAAAGGTTTATTGTCCTAGTGGCATCCATCCCCGTGTACTGAAGGAGTGTGCCTCTGAACTTGCACCTGTGCTTGCTCGTCTACTCAGGTCTCTATTTAAAAACCAAAACTTTTCTTTCTTGGAAACACGCGTTGGTACACCCCATCCCGAAGAAGGTGACAGTTCTAACCCCTCTAACTATAGTCCTGTTACTTTGACATTTATACTTCCAAGGTCCTTGAATCCCTCCTCAACTTCCATATCCTGAGACATCTTGAATCTCAGTTTTGTCCCTGATTACCAGTATGGCTTCAGCAAGGGAATCCTATGTTGTTGTCCTTGACATAACCAAGACTTCTGAGAGGGTGTGGCATCGGGGTCTCATCTCTGATCTCCGCTCTTTTGGCTTCCCTCCCTCACTTTGCTCCTTCATATCTCGTTTCCTCTCCGGCCAAACTATCTCCGTGGCTGTTGATGGATCAGCCTCCCACCTTTCTCCATCAAACAGGGGTGTCCCTGAAGGGTTTATCCTGTCCCCTAAACATTTTTTCCTTTTTATCACCGGTTTCCCTTTTTCCACAAGCAACCAAATACACTCACATACGCTGATGACTCAACATCTGCATCCTCCACATCCTTCAGTCCTGCTCCTTCTCTCACTCGATCTGCATCTCGCCTCGACCCAACTTCCTCAATAAACTCAGACTGGACAGATATCTCAAGAGGGGTAGACGAAATCTTGTTAAATTTAATGCCTCCAAGACAAAGTTTCTATACATCTTTCTATCCTCTTTCCTTGGACGGTTCAATAATTCCACATCTTGACTTGATGAACATACTTGGTATTACTGTTAACATCCACACTCATCTCAGAAACCCCACATTACGGAAAAAACCAAGTCTGCCTCTCAGAAACGAAGTCCTGTTTAGATGTCGAAATATCTTTCCTTCGAACAGTTGCTCTGTTTATTCAGAGATTGATCTGTCCTTGCATGGAGTACTGCTCTCACATCTGAAGTGGTTCTAGCTCTGCATCCTTACTTGAAAGAGTAGAGTCAAAAGCGTTCCGACTTATAAACTCTCCCAGGCTGACTTTCAAACTTGACCCGCTTGTCCTACGCCGTAACATTGGTTCAATTTCCCTCTTTTATTAGAATTACTTTGGTTTATGCTCCCGAGAGCTGGCTGCTTCTGTGCCCCCACCACTACCTAGACCACACATAACTCGGCAAGCTGCTTCGTCACATGATTACAATGTGGCCGTTGGCAAATCAAAGGTGAGCTGTTTCGATAACAGTTTCTTTTCCTACAACTCGAAGCTTAAGAACTCTCTATCCTCTCATGTCTTTTCCAGTGAGTATGACCTGGCACATTTGAAAAGGCAGGTTATTCACTCCCTCCAAAATTCGTAAATATTTTCCCAAGTCTCCTTTTTCTCTCTCCCTAACCTCTCTGTATTTCTATTGAGGCTCGGCCTTGATGTGGACTTGCCGTCCGTGATTGGATTGGATTGTATAATATAGGCATATAAGCCAAGCAATGGAGCTTCCAAAGCTCTTCAGTGCGTCCGTGACTGAAGCCTTCAACGTAAAAATGAGGAAAAAATCAAGAGGCATATTTTCTCCAATGAGGTTATATACCATTACACTCTCTCCTATAATAAGCAATTTGCTCAAAATAATTCCTTTAAGAATACTAACTGGAAAGTGGGGCGCCATAACCAGGATCTATATGCATTATACCTATCTCAAAGATGTAATCCTGTGATTGTTCAGTTCATTTTTTTTCTATTTACCCAACCTACACGCCATGTCACGTTTATACAGTTTGTAATTGCGTACAATTACTGTGCTCCCCACATTATTCATAACGTCTATTAACCGCTGTGTGTGTGTGTGTGTGTGTGTGTGTGTGTGTGTGTGTGTGTGTGTAATTACACACTGCACGCTTCAAGCCGCCAGAAAACATTTGACGTTATCCGTTCCTACTCTGACCTGCAGGCAAGATTATGTCCTCTAATTTAATAACTGGCTTTCAATGATTTCATTTTTTCCTATCATGATTAGCGAGCGGCCACAGACGATAACCAACCAGACCCTTATTGCTGATGTTCCTCTGCCATTCCCAGCTGATGCACTGGGCCAAGTTCAATTTGCTTTGGAGTATACAATCTAAGTCACCGTTTCTAAGTCTGTGGGTGTTGTCAGTTAAATAACTGGATGCATCATACTATCATACAGAACCCCGTATCCCTTTAAGAGTGCCCTTGCAACTCTGAGGCTGCGCTACACTCAGAAGCAGGGAAATGATGGATTCCTCTGGAGCAGGAAGTTCCTTGACGAGAGACTTTACTGCCTCTCATCAACTGAAGATAATACAACCTCGAGTTGTGACGACAAACAGGTGGAGTCCTGTAACACCAGTAAGTGGAATAATAATAATAACATATATATATATATATATATATATATATATATATATATATATATATATATATATATATATATATATATATGCGGAAAGTTGTGTGGGGCCTGGATGTATAAAGGGAGCTGTGGTTTCGGGCATTATTACATGACAGCTAGAGACTGAGTGTGAACGAATGTGGCCTTTGTTGTCTTTTCCTAGCGCTACCTCGCACACATGAGGGGGGAGGGGGATGGTATTCCATGAGTGGCGAGGTGGCGATGGGAATGAATAAAGACAGACAGTGTGAATTGTGTGCATGGGTATATATGTGTGTGTCTGTGTGTGTATATATATGTGTACACTGAGATGTATAGGTATGTATATTTGCGTGTGTGGACGTGTATGTATATACATGTGTATGGGGGTGGGTTGGGCCATTTCTTTCGTCTGTTTCCTTGCGCTATATCGCAAACGCAGGAGACAGCGACGAAGCAAAATCAATAAATAATATATATATATATATATATATATATATATATATATATATATATATATATATATATATATATATATAATCCCTGGGGATAGGGGAGAAAGAATACTTCCCACGTATTCCCTGCGTGTCGTAGAAGGCGACTAAAAGGGGAGGGAGCGGGTGGCTGGAAATCCTCCCCTCACGTTTTTTTTCAATTTTCCAAAAGAAGGAACAGAGAAGGGGGCCAGGTGAGGATATTCCCTCATAGGCCCAGTCCTCTGTTCTTAATGCTACCTCGCTATCGCGGGAAATGACGAATAGTACGAAAAAAAGAATGAATATATATATATATATATATATATATATATATATATATATATATATATACATATATATATATATATATATATATATATATATATATAGGGAGCGGCGGGCTGGAAATCCTCCCCTCAAGTTTTTTTTTTTTTTATTTTCCAAAAGAAGGAACAGAGAAGGGGGCCAGGTGAGGATATTCCCTCAAAGGTCCAGTCCTCTGTTCTTAACGCTACCTTGCTAACGCGGGAAATGGCGAATAGTATGAAAAAAAAAAATATATATATATATATATATATATATATATATATATATATATATATATATATATATATATATTCTCCGAGTCCATGGGGAAATGAAACACGATAAGTTCCCAAGTGCACTTTCGTGTAATAATAACATTAGGGGGGAGATAAGAGAAATATCTCAGTTGATATACAACGAAGAGACGTAGCTAGAACGCTATTTGGTAATTCACGATATATACCAGAACAGTTTCAGGCTCTTACGTAGCAAGAATGGAGGTCTAAGAAACTAATAGGATTTTCATATAGGCTGCCAAGAAATGAAAAAGGATGGACAGCCAACAATGATCGCTTTGTATATTCCCAAAGCTCAAGGTTGTCGTATGGCAGATTACGTGGCCTGGGAAATACAGCGATACACTGGAGAAGTGTTCCTCTTGTCACCTGATGTTCAGCGTTGTTGCTGGGAGACACGAAATGGTGAAAATATATTTTGGAAAATAAAGAATAAAAATCTATATTTTCCTAGACAAAAGACGAAATAGTCTTCAAATTAAGAGAGTTTAAGTCTCAAGTTAAATATTTCTTGTAAGCAACATAACTCGGGCAAATGCCAATCTAGAATTATGGGTCTTGGGCCACTCAATTCTTCAGATCCTATGAAACCAACTGTACACAGTCCCATGACTATCCGACTTCGACTCTTCAAGTGATGACCAAAGTGACGTTGTAGGTTGAAAGACGACCTCGCAACGACGGACGGATGGACGAACACTACTGGCGAAGCTAATCAGTGCCACACACGACACACACAGCTCGAGCGACGTTCGCGCCACCGCCTACAAGGTGGGTAGGCGTACACAATAAACTTGCCACCGTCGTCGGCCAAAAAAAAAAAGCAAAAAAAAGCACATCAGTAAGCGGGAGCGCAAGTGAAGTGTACATACACGACATTAATGAGAACGTGACCAGTGTAACCAACACCCGTTACTGGCGCCTTGGCCTGGCTTTCTACCTTTACCTGACGTGTAATTTAGGTGCAGTTCCCACAACCCGATGTGGCACCAGTCAAGCTGTCTGTGGCGGCAGCCCTCAGGCCTGCGCCACCCCCTCACAGCACTCCAGGTGCACTTATGTTAGACACAGGATGATGCGGAACCTTTATGCTCACTCTGTTTGTAATATTCTTATTCTTCACGTTCATTCCATCAACCACACATGTCATCCGAGTGGGGCATTACTTTCGTGTCCGGACAGGCGTTCAGAACTAGCTAACGTAGACATACGTCTCCCATAATCACAAGAGTAAAAACTCTGGGAAAGTGGCCTATAGTTCAGAGTCGTAACCATATCATTCTGAGGCTGAAAATGCCTTACGCTCACTTTAACACAATGATTCTGCCTGCATTGGGAGCTATTGCTAATACTCAACCGTGAAAATACCTTGAAAAGTACTGTGAATGGTTCTACCTTAACTCTTCTTTCTGCTGTTCGGTTCTTTTACCGTCCGATGGTATGAAAAATAACGCCCTGATCTTTTTCGTTCCTCGTGTGCTAAGCTGGGTTTTTTTTTTTTTTCATCCTGTACTATGCACGGCTTTGAGTACGACCTCTACATCAAAACAAAGGACAAACAATGCTCAAGTAAACACAGAGTTGTGATCCGTGTATCACTGATACAATACTCTCGTATATCTAACCGTCTATACCAGTTATTGTGGCACACAAGACATGGGCGAACGACCTGTATCTACCCCTGTCTATACCGCTTGCTGACACACACACACAACGAACACAACGTATGAGCTAACGAACGGCGGAAATAAAACAACAAAGGCTTCCATCTCTCCTTGGGTCGTAATTGGCTATTGCAACGAACTGTGTTTATCTTACTCCTCGAGATTCCCAATTTCACAGATTTGCGAAGCATTTCGTGCTGTTAAGACGAAAGTCTTTTAAAACTTATCTTGCTTCCTCCTGGGCGATTTCCAAACTTCCCCGGATAACACCAGAGTCGGAGATGCGTCTCGCTAAAAGGATGATGTTTCGTGGTCGAACTGACGGAAGGAACTTCGCAGTTCTTTATCAGTAGTTCTTGCAAGTTCGACCCCAGAGAGGAATGCTCAAGCCACGTACTGTCGAAAGCCTTTAAGTCCGCTTCCGTAATGGTCAAATGATAACCACGATCCCCTGGTCGGAGAGGCAAGAGCTTGGAGACTTGAGGAAAAAAAAAAAAACCTTCGAAAGTATCATAAGGCGACATAATTCTTTAGGAAAGGCTATATGATCAACTTCCGCGCTTCCTAAATATAGATTTGTTTCATTTTCTTAGCATTTCTCTCTCACTACCATTATCAATGTGTGTTTACCTTCTCTGTGTTAAGTGGTGGTGATGGTGGCGTCTGGTAACTCTTCATCCCGGGTGTCTGACATATCTTATCCTGAGCTGGCCCGTTGCCTCCTCTACTTAACCCAACATTTTTCTGTTTGAAGATAAATTAAAAAAAAAAAATCAGTCGCTTACCCTTCATCTCTATATTGTTTTTCTCCGCTGACGACATCTGCGGGAGCAGGAGTTTGACGATAAGTAAATTTTCTTCGTCTTGTAAAAGAACCTCGCTCTCGCTCAAGATAGAACCTACATACTTCCCTAGGTGCTGTGTGTGTGTGTGTGTGTGTGTGTGTGTGTGTGTGTGATCGTAGTCTCCTTCAGATATCATTTTTGAGTATTGTCTCTTAGAAGGTTTTCCGCTGTGTATAACATTTTCTGCCGCTTTCACCAGCTAATTTACTGTGCGCCCACTGCTCATCCTGTAAGCAGTTCCACAAAGCAATTACAAAGGTCAGAAAGGAGTTTCTGTTAGTCCTCCTATGAGCAGATGACTATTACATATATCGTTCTCCTCAATCTGCACCTTTACTGATGAATATACCAAATCCACTAAGGACCATAAGTGAACCAAGAGCGCAGTGTGGCAGACACACGCACCTCCCTCATTCAACTGAAGGTCTGCCTACAGCTCGACCCAGGCGGTACTGTGTGTATCAGGTCTTCGTTTTCTGTGAAATTCCGACCCAAGGCATTCTTGGCTCAAGGTCTTTCACGTCGTCTGCTGATTCCAGGCGAACCCGACGCATAACCTGAAGGTTATCTTAACATCTACTTTGTTCTGATGATAAACCGCACAGCTGCTGCTGCACCAGAGGCTCCGCACTTTCATTTCCTGTAAGTTCTAAGCTGGACTTTCTAAGGACAATTTGTGGTTGGACGATTAGGTTCTCATGGGCAAGGTTTCCTCCCTTGACAATTTTTTACATCCTTCCGGTACGGCCTTTGGTGATCTATAAATAAAGGCGGAAAGGAGAGGTTTCTCTCAGCCTGAGGCCAAACACTACCCACAGTTGTGTCCACCCACGCAATCAATCATGAAAACATCGCTCAAGTCTTAGAAAATGAACCTGACGTTCTTTGTTGGTTGCACACAAATTACAGAGCAGACACAAGAGATGCCTCTGCTCCAGAAATACACCCACACACCCATCACTCCCCTCCATACAGACAAGGGTCACAGACACCTCCTTCCCCCAAGCCCCTAGGCCCAAGGGAGTGATAAGAGACGGAGCCCAGCGAGGGCTCACCAGGGTGTCTGGCCGGGAAGATGGAAACCGTGGAAACACAACCCCCCAACCCAATCCGCCCGCCCCCAGTAGCGCTACCCATCGCACTCTCAACACGTAATTCGAGCCCGACGCTCCACCTGGGGCACCAGCACCCAATCCTCGACACAGGCAGCTCTTGCGCCCGAGGCGGAGACCATCAAGCACCAGCCTTTGACCTCGAGACAAGTAACACCAAAAATCCTTCACACCTTCGCAGTGGAGGCTCTTACTACCACGAGGTCGTCGCCTCGCTATGACACGTGAAGACATCTAAACAAGGTCTTTGTCGCTACCGCATCTCTGGAAGCTGTTACGGTCACAGACTGATCCATCCACCAAGCTTCTATCCACTGATGACGCCATGAACGGTCATGAAGGAGGTGTGTGTGCGTCCATCATCTATACCTGCTACTCAACCTGTTCCAGTGGCTGTTGCACACCTGTTGCAAACCATGGCGCAACTGCTGCACACTTTAGTTTTCATCACTTGTTGCATATGTGTTTTGTTAATCTACTCATCAATTCCGTTACCTGTCGGATGTCGCTGTTCATCACGTAACAAACACCTGTTCAGCTTCATATATCTGTCCGACTACGTTACACACATCTGTTCAGGTACGTTTCACACACCTGTTCCCTTCTATTTCTTCCCGATTCAACAGTTTCGATCCTGTTTCGTTAAAGTATCACGCTGCGAGTGCACCCGCTGAGAGAGAGAGAGAGAGAGAGAGAGAGAGAGAGAGAGAGAGAGAGAGAGAGAGAGAGAGAGAGAGAATGGCCAGACAGTGTGAGCCAAGCGGAGGGCGTTCCCTCCTCCGCTCGCACCAGGCGGTGGGTGGGGGTCAAGGGGAACAGCTGTTGGGCCATCTCAAGACTGTCGACGATACGTAACGCCCACCAAGTCTTTGCCTTCACTCACGCACGTGCACACGCGTCACTCGCGCACACCGACCGCCACACACGCGCGGGAATATTTCTAGCCCGAGGCAAGAACTTCATAACGGCAGATGTACCGGCGTCGTCGGCGCTTCCCCCGGGTCCACACCCCCAAAATAAAAGCCTCAAGCGAGAGAGCTGGCCCGCTGGCTGGGGGTACAGGGTTGGCAGCACCCACAGCAGGGGCGTCACTGGTTCATACATACATACATACACCAGCCAGGCTGTGGGGGCTCAGTGGGCCTGAGGATTCGAAACAGTCTGGTCGACCAACGACTCCTCGTTCCAGTAACTTGGGCCCAGCCCGGGTTATAGAGATGAAGACCCCCGAAGACTGCATAAGATATAACTATACCGCAATTCAGTAGGAGTTCAGATAATTCTATTCAACATGTAATACCTCGACACAAGCAGCATTACACGTTTGACGGAGACAATCCGCCTCATCAGGTACAAACAATTTATACAGCTTTTAAATCCCAACACCAACACAGACTCCGTCTTCCTAGCGCCATCCTCAATAATACAATGCAATATGACATGTACTGCTGCTTGTATAGAAAAAAAAAAGAATACGGGTTAAATAGAATCTGAACTACTGAATTACGATTTCACCTTCATAACTATCATCACGTACTAGTGTGATCATTTATATACACAAGGATCACAATTTGGAGCGTGATCAAGTATATCCCTACGAGTCCACGTGGAAAATGAAACACGGTATGTTCCGAAGTGCACTTGGGAACTTACCGTGTTTCGTTTACCATGTGGACTCGTAAGAATATATACATATAAATATATATATATATATATATATATATATATATATATATATATATATATATATATATATATATATATATATATATCAAGCAGGAAATAAGGAGCAGTAATCCGTGACTGAGGGGGGCTTGCCAGTCGACACTGTTTACCTCGCCTGTCCCACCAAAGGAGAATCATAAAGGAGACAGACTGCCTGCTCGCAGAGAGTTCCTGCATTCCAGTATGGGAATCCTCTGACTGTTCTTTTCAACAGACAGAGCATAGAGGAGGCCAACAAAGACGTCACCAAAATGAAGAAAGAGTTTCAAAGAGGGGTCGGAGGCCCATAAATTTGTCCTCCATGGAAGAAAGAGTAAAGAATGACAACCACACACACCTTTAAGTTTTTCTTCAACCTGTTTGATCACATGAGCAGTGAAGAGTTCTACGGAAGCTGCATAGATAGAGTAACCAGAGGCCATTACATGAAATGAACGAAGAAACGTGTTAGGAAAAATGTAAATAGTACTTTTCCAGTACCATGGGATTGATGAGCGAGATAGATTTACGAGACTGTGAATACGTTAAGCATACGGTAGTTTGTAAAGTTGCAAGACTGTAAATAAAGTAAAGAGATGGCGCCACAGAAGTGTATATAGAACAAATTTGTAATTATAAATAGGTAATTACACACAAACACATACGCGCAAACAAACTTTCTGCAGAGGAGAAACTACCACAGTGTGACAACATGGTTTCCGGGAAAGATCATGTGTAAGGAACCTTTTGGACTTCTACGAGAGAGTGAGCTCTGTTGCAGAGAAGGAGAAGGATGGGTGGATTCCTTGTAACTGGACTGCCAGAAAGCACCATACATGACGTTTGAAAAAAAAAAAAAAAGGAATCCATGCAGGAAAAATGGAAAATTTCTTTCAATGGAGAGGAACGAAGGATTCGTGCCAGGGGAAAGCTGATCGAAATGGGTTCACACTGACCAGCGGTGTGCCGCAGGGTGTACGGTCCTGGGACCATCGCTGTTTCTATGCGAACGACTTGCCAATATGATTGGAATCCTACCTGAACAAGTTTGCGTATGATGCCAATGTAAGGATGGAGGTAAAAAGCGAGGAGATATACACCACCTTACAAAGGAACCTAAACAAACTCAAAAGTTAGTCCGATACATGATTGAGGAAATTCATCCCGGGTGGGTGTAAAGCAGTGAGGATGGGACACAATGAAAGAAAACCTCTGTATGATTCTTATGTAGGAAATAAGCTACAGGGATCTGTGCTGCGAGAAGGACTTGGGAGTGAACATCATCCCCAAAGGCCTGTCGCCAGAGGCCAACATTATCAAAGAAACTGTGTGCTGGCAAATGTTCGATTAGCATTCATGTTAATATACAATTTCGAAATCAGCAAGGTGTTTCCATCCCATACGAGGCCAAAACCAAAATGATCAGAAAGTTCGATATCGCACTCAAAGAGGCACAAAGAGCGAAGAGAAGCCCGGAGAGAGCAACAACGATTGTACCAAAATTAAGAGGAAATGAGTTACAAAAATGGCGAGAGGCCTTAACTTTGCTCATCACAGAAGAGTGGGTGCGACTTGATCACAACCTTCAAGATTTTAAACCAGATCTATGACGAAGGTAAATGATTAAAGCAACCGTAGGAATAACATGAAATTGGCCAAGAAGCAGGGCAAAATGAAATGTAAAATATCTTTCAAAGTACAAGAGTGGTAGATGAAAGGGATAAAAATGACTGAGGAAAGAGCAACTGCTGTGACAGCATGCAAAAATTTAAGGAGTTGCACGAGTCGAGAAAGCTCAAGTGATGGAGCCGCCATGAACGTAAGAACTCCCTCCCCCGAACACAGGAAAAAACAAACCAGGTACGTACGAGTCTCACAAGCACCCCAACCAGCAAGCACAAAGAACAAGCAACACAAGCAGCTAGAGAGAGAGAGAGAGAGAGAGAGAGAGAGAGAGAGAGAGAGAGAGAGAGAGAGAGAGAGAGAGAGAGAGGATTAATTAATTGGCGACTCCCTCGACCCACAGACAATGACGCAGGAATGGCAAATTAATCACAATAATAATCTCACAGGAACTCCCTCCCAACGTAGAGAGAGAGAGAGAGAGAGAGAGAGAGAGAGAGAGAGAGAGAGAGAGAGAGAGAGAGAGAGAGAGAGAGACTTACGACGAGACAGACTTCGCCAAGAGGCATGTCTAGCGCGTAGGGCTCACTGAAAGAAATTACAGACTTAAGAAAGAAAGAGATGTGAAAGTAGCGAGCTGATGTGTGTGTGTGTGTGTGTGTGTGTGTGTGTGTGTGTGTGTGTCTCAGAGATTATAGGTCTGTGGACTGAATGCCAACTGAGGGAGGGGGAGAAAAAAATGAATAAAAAAGAAAGCTACTTGAATTACAAGGAGTGACGCATGACAGCCACTGAAGTATACTGGCTTGCTGCGCAGTTGGTCGCTCTCCCTCTGCGATAGCCAGGCTGGTGTAGTGATGATAACGGACGTGCGTACCTTCCTCCCTCACTCCAGGGTCGGTGGCTGCTTTCTGCTCTGTTATCCTGTTTTTACCACGAAACAGAAAGAGAGAGAGAGAGAGAGAGAGAGAGAGAGAGAGAGAGAGAGAGAGAGAGAGAGAGAGAGAGAGAGAATTTTAAAGATAACCTCGTGATGGGTTATCTGGTCCCCTGTTATCTGTTCATCCCATGTGCCAGAGAGAGAGAGAGAGAGAGAGAGAGAGAGAGAGAGAGAGAGAGAGAGAGAGAGAGAGAGAGAGAGAGAGAATTATTTCCTTTTTCATTTATTAAAAACTAATGTAGAGAGAGAGAGAGAGAGAGAGAGAGAGAGAGAGAGAGAGAGAGAATTTACCTGTTGATTTTTAAAAGTTAAAGTTTATCATGTCTTAAGTGTTAACCTTTCCTCCATGATGATCATACATAAGTGTGACGGACTCTTTCTTTACATAAAGTTTATTCCGCTGTTACTGATTACAGCTGATAAACCCAAGCCTGACGTAAAATCTCATGGCCTAAGCTGGCTTACCTGAAGATAAAGATGTTGGATCACGACTCACGATTTACCAAGATTTCGTCTAGGTGTTGTTGCAACACAATATTCATCTCCAGCTCGCCACCAACCGACGGACACACGTAAATCATTCATTTACAAACCACAAAATCAACCCTTAATGTAAAATCATGAATGAAATCTTCGTGTAACTGTCTTACAAATCATATACCAGGCAAGAAGTGCACCACTGGAGGTCCTATACTTCAGACGAGCCAGCAGCGGGATGGTCGTACGAGAGAGAGAGAGAGAGAGAGAGAGAGAGAGAGAGAGAGAGAGAGAGAGAGAGAGAGAGAGAGAGAGAAATGGGCTAGACACAATGTTGAGGAAGGAAGTAAAGAGTGAATGTAAGCATCAGTTCAGGACCTTCCACTCCACAAGGGTCCTGTGACCATGATACACACACACACACACACCCTGTCTTACCTACACACCACCACAAGTACATACACCCACCTTCTTCTGGTAACCACCTGATTAATATTATCTACTGATAAGATCAACACTACACAGGTAACACTTCAGACCTCTGATAACCCCCCAATTTGTTTATTAACATCACCTGATCAGGATATGCAAGTTGAACACCACGTAGTTTCAGCTCTGCTTAACTTTCACGAGAGGATGAGAAAGTTAAACTTCTTTTTTCTCCTAAACGGGTCGAGAATATGAATAATGATAAGTTGTATGTACCTGGTCGACGCCTTTGATAAACTGGGAATCGAAGACGATGGAATACAAAGCCATTCTTACAGCAACAGACCACTGGGTCCGCTCGAGGCTATCTGTGATAACAGTAGTTAATGACAGATAAATAGATGAACGGACGGATGGATATATATAGACATAGATGGATGGACAGACAAACAGGCTAATATTTATACATACACATTCATACATATATATACACACATATGAATAGATGGGACAGACATATGACACACAAAACAGACAAATATAGACACAGTGACGAGAAAATACGCTAAAGAAAAAAAAAAAAGGCCATAAACACGAACACATCTCCCTCCTTCCCAATCATATACATGTACAGCCCTCAGCAACACTCACGTCTCGTCCTAAGGATAGAAACCAACATCACACACCTTCAGGAAGTCATTGTCGTGTGCATCAAAAATGAACAAAAACTGAAGAAAAACCTCCTGAAAAAGCAGAAGAAAAAAAAAGTAGAGTCGAACCAACGTATGAGAGCAGCACACCCAAGGTCGGTTCAGGAGGCATTTTTTTCTCTTTCGGCCACAGTTGGGTCTAACCCACAAGTTGCTGTCTTCTTATCAACTAGAACGTCAGAGGGCAATTGATATGATCTGCGCAGGTATCACTGGATGGCTCACTGTGCACCCCATGCTCATCCTGTGAGCGGAAGCGAGAACTAAGGTCAAAGATGGGCGTGTTTCGTGACCTCACGAACACTGGATAGGCAAACACCATCATAACACATACAAGATATACGCAGTGTGAGTCCAGTAAAAAGACGGTGCTAAAATTCCACATTAAGTGACCGGAAAATTAAGTGTTTTCTGTCAGTGTTGAAGGTGACCAACACCTTCAACACTCGCAGAATAGCAGAAATGGCTCAAATCTATCGTGGTACTTCTGTAAGGGTAATCTCGTCTGTACTGCTTCATCCCAACCAACTGAGACTGTCATGGAGTAGTAGCCCAAACTATACAACTGTGAGGTTGTTCTAAACTTTTCAACTCTTAAAATCCTTTGAAAGACACGTGTAAAAAATAATTGAGCAAGTCGTCTATGCGTACTGAACATGTTTATGCGTACTGCACCTGGGTAAGAGGCCACAGAATGTGATGGCCTTCAGTACAGACATGAGGGAACGACTCGAAAACCTCACTGTTCAGTTCGAGAAAAAAATAATAATAATAACTAAAAGTACCTGCCTTTACCATCAATAATAATACCGATCAATAGAATAATCTACAACTAAAGTCTGAACATATAACAGTGAGGGGGAAGGGGTCTGGTCCTTCCATGAAGTCTCTACGTGACTTCAGTACCTACAAGTGTGTCGCTATTTACAACCGCTAACATTTGTAATGCAGCCAGCACCTCACCGTACTCTGGATGGGATGGTCCATTTTCTCTTCAGCATAAACTTTAGAAATCTAAAAACATGAACACTACTATTGCTGTTAGATGGAGCAAGGAAATGCTTGATCCCTGTAGGTGTACACCGTTCTCTCGAACTGGAATTTCCCCATAGTTCGCAGCCTCCCTCTGCCACGACAATGGGCTTTCTCTGGTCCTGTAGTGTAAAAAAATAAAATAGTCGTCCCGCCCTTCGGCGCAGTAAAGGCACTGCTACAGTGCTTTTTCAATCACTGTCACACACCTCTGGCCAGTACAGGGCACACGGACGCCATGATCAGCTCATAAATTCAGGGGAAACGTGACGGCAATAAATACGTGTTGCCCTGCAGTGCAGCAGCTACACAAGCAATAATGGTATGTTGAATATAATTCATCTGGATTGCTAGTTCCAGTGCTGCAGTGGATGGCTTATGCACAAGTAATAAATGACGATAATTGTTGTGCAGATTATATAGCTGCTAATTATCCACAATGTCATCTTCGTTTTCAGGAGGCAATTTGAGTTACACTAATACTGAAGTGAAATACATTAATGAGAACTTCGAGCCAGCGCACTTCACTGTACGATGGTTTCAGAGGTCCTCAACCTCCAAAGCTTGGTCTGGGACATTACCTTACCTTACGTATACCTTACGATGGTTTCGGAGGTCTTCTACCCCATAGCTGTGTCTGGCACCTAACCCAACCTTACGTATACCTTATGATGGTTTCGGAAGTCTTCTACCGCCACAGCTGTGTCTGGGACCTTACCTTGGACGATGGTTTCACAGGTCTACAACCCCCGACAATTTGGTCTAAGAATTTGCTGTCGTGTTGCTCCTCCACTCAATCATGCTACTGTAGGCTATGACCCATTGGCCTATGTATCTACATCACATTTGGTATGGCATACTTTGTTGGTATTTGTCTATTGCCTCTCCAAAGTACAGTCCACAGTGTTTCTTGCACACGCAGACAATCTATGACACGTCTGGGCCTAGTATGCATGCATTACCTTCCCATATACTGTACATTTGGGTTTCGGTGCTGATTTTAATGTTTTCACATGCCTTTACTTAGTTTCGATTGAAGTTTAGGAAACATGATCCTAGGATTTTGCAAATGTGAAAATCTCCAATCCACCCAACAGAATGGACGGCCTTAAAATTTCAATAATTCCCAGTAGTTTAAATTTTCACTTAGTGTGGAGATTTCAACCATACAATTTTACCCAGACTGAAAGGTAATGCAATTACACAAGATCATACTAGTTGGAAGGGTGAAAGTGTGCCTCTGAGCGTCAAAACTGGTTCTATATCTCGCCTGTCTTGTACGTCCGTAAATTCCAGCCTAACCTCGTTTTTCAATTGGCAATTGTTACTCTTGAGTTCGCTGAAGGTTAAGTCATCAGAATATCCTCAGTTTTCTTATCATTCTTCCCTAGATCTGCTCTTCTGACTAGTTTTAAACATATCAAGTCTGCCCAGTTTTTCACCACCTTAATCTTTATTTCACAACCTCCCTTGTGACGGAGTATCTGAAACATGACCGTTAAAGAGCATTTCATCCTTCTTGATTATGACAATTTTAGTTTGCGTGTCGTCTACTGAAGTGTCGTCCATGGTTACAATAACAACAGCAAAGAAGGATACGAAACTATGGTTTGCGTTTTCATAAACGTATTATACGACAAGGAAAAACGGCGAAGGTGCAAATACGAGTCCCTGCGGAACGAAGCCTTACGCCGCAAAGTCTCGGAAATTATCCTGACTTACAACCACTTGTTGCGATAACTTTTTCTTTCCAACTGATGAAGGTGAAGTTCCATTATCCTAACTTTCTGGTTCTTCCTATCTAACGCATTCGTCAAGTGTGGCATCACTTGGTCAACTGTCAAAAGCATACATCACATTAGCATCTTGCGTGATCTCCAGCACCTCTACAATCTCCTCGTGGTGACACACTGTCTCGATCCTCCAGCTCGCTAACCATCATACACACGAGTTATGTAGCTATGAGATTCCAGAAGTCACTATTTCTGGACGTGCTTTGCTTCCTCCTTTACGGAATGGGGCTACGCTGAATCGATATCAAACTTGGCGACTTTGCCCGAATCAAGACTCTTTTATCCGGATGATCTTCAGTGCCCGTGTTAACAGCGTTTCGGATTTATTTACAAGTTCTGGCAGTTTTCTAGCGAGACGAAATCAGCTATTTATAATGAAGAGCGATGTAGCACTACGGAGGAGGTCGTTTCATTCAGACTAAGGTTACCTTTTGCTTGCTGAACTGAACTCACACTGGGATTTGTCTCTACGACTATTACTAACGCTTTTCCTGAGCTTCGTTAACTGTCCACGTCTTCCATTTCCTTCGACAGGCTTCCTTTTCTTTGTTGAGGGCCATATGGCTATTTTCAGATCTGCAACTCGCTACAGACTCCGATAAAGGAGTGTGGTAAGTTGGAATCACCTTAAAAAAAAAAAAAAAGATTACGTTTGGAACTGACCTTTTTTAAGGATATTAGGTTATGCTTCACCATCAGTCTCAGATCCGCCACCACATACGTCAGTGCGATAACGAAGACAATCCACATACCCTTCCTCATCCTCTGGGACACCTGCATAGGCTGTAACAATACAGCTACACATGACTAGCCATGTAACCAGGAAGGCTGTATATACTGTACTTTTCCCGGTCAGTAAATCAATGATCCATGGAATTTTGTAGTATATACATCACGTTGAAGCTCCTGCATTATGGTGTATATGAAGGATTTTTGTATTTCACTGCTGCCTGCAGATAATATTAGTTGGATTATCATTCAAGCTAAACAATAATCGTTAAAATCATTTCAGAAGAGAAATTCAGATATTTACACTTACTAAGTAAACTAAAAAATTCATGGCCAAGCGACTTGTCACCAGTGTGCGCCGTCTCGGTCCCTTACATGAATATCATCACTATCTTGGGGCTCGTCCGGCTGCGCAGGTCAAGGGCATTGTATAACCCCGGCGAGCCGACCTGACAGGCCATGTGCCTCAGTGCCAAGCCCTCCACCACACACACACAGTAATGCTCACGCAACCCACCTTATCGCAGTAGATAAAATTTGTATAATTTCTACTTCTGAGGAAGACCAGCGAGTCTCGAGTATACTGAAACATATCACTCAATTTTCTGAGTTCGTTCATCCAACTCTCTCCTTAAAACAATTTATTGAATCTTAACGACACTGTGTGCACACTATATCACCTACGATAGCGAACTACTTTAACACAGCAATAACAAAAAGCTTTACAGCGAAGTACTATATCTTCGTTT
The DNA here is from genome assembly GCF_036320965.1 of Panulirus ornatus. NCBI lineage: Eukaryota > Metazoa > Arthropoda > Malacostraca > Decapoda > Palinuridae > Panulirus > Panulirus ornatus. The sequence goes on from NC_092291.1 coordinate 25,222,250, forward strand.
AGCGATCACTGCAAACGAAAACTTACCACAAGATAAATGAACATTAACAAATACATCTAGATGCACACGACACCCCATGAACAACAACAGGAGGTAGCCACAGGACGCAGACTGAGAAGTGCCCAAGTGTACCTGACATATGACCCTCGGTGACGCTCCTGGTTAGCCAGTCCTGGCTGTGGCTCCACACCACCACACTGGTGGGGAGAGGGTACTGCCTCTGGCTCCCCAAAGGGTACTGCCTCTGGCTCCCCATCACACTGGTGGGGAGAAGGTAGCGGCTCTAACGCCCTACCATACAAGTGGGGAGATGATAGCGACTCCGGCTTCCAACCACACCGGTGAGTAAATGGTAGTGGTTATCAACAAACACACACACACACACACACACACACACACGACTGGGGAAAAAATCCACAAAGAAATTCAATGAAGTATATTATACGTTATTTTTCCCCTCCTAACGACGGTCTTCCACAGTACCAACCAAGTCTTTTGATATTAGCCTCCTCTCCTCTCCTCCCCCGGCCCATCCCACTGTCCTTGGCTACCCTCCCCAGCAGGAGGAGGGAGGGAGGGACACCATCACTATGGTAATGAGTTCCGGTTGTTCCCCGCCTCGCAACCCAGCACCGAGTACCGTTCACCAGCACAGGCGGGAGGGTCAGGACTGAAACCATCCTCCCCCCACTCTCCATACACAAAGGTCGTAGCTTGGTCGCATCGACACATCCCAAAATTCAGTTTCTGTGTATTAGATGGAGAGAGAGAGAGAGAGAGAGAGAGAGAGAGAGAGAGAGAGAGAGAGAGAGAGAGAGAGAGAGAGAGAGAGAGAGATTCGAAAGTATGTAAACCAATTTTCTTTCGATGAACAAAACGTAAGGTTGAAAATGTATGAAAGGAACGATACGAGAAAGAATGATAAAGTAGAATGTGCTTCTAAGCGAGAGATGGTGGAAACACAGGCCCACTACTGCTACTACCACAACCACCACTACATCTACCACCACTACTTGTACCACTACTACTGGTTTCCAGGCACTTGTAGCACTTAAGGCTGTGGCGTCACTATTCTCTAGTCGGTTCACAAACCTCCCAGAACACCCCACCCCATCAATGCTGGCCTCCTGCCAGCACTGGCCTATACTCACCCAACCAAGTAATACATATAACAATACATGTTTTCGTGTTAACTCCCATCCCGTCTTACGACTACCAACTGGACATTTAGCCGTCTACACACCTCGTGGTATCAATCAGCCTCCAAAAGTCGGACGCAACAAGTCATTTCGGAGAGTTCAACTCCGACACTGCAACACCACTAAGACGCCCTCCCCAAGCATTGATATTCCGACGTTACACCACAGGATGGCTGACGTGCCCAACCTCCACGGAGGTGCGACTATCTGCGCATCAGTCAACACTAGAACATCCTGCTCAGGTTTAAGACACTTGAAGCCTAGTATACCACGGCCTTGGTGCTGAGAGCCACTCTGATGGACGCCACCGGCGAACGCGTATCACGTACAGCCGATTCATTGGACAACTTGGAAAATTACTGGCAAGCAGATGTCACCACGTTACGATGATGATGCGGTGAGGAGGAGGGGAATGTGGCGGTATGAGCGGTTGCCACACACACACACACACACACACACACACAAGCTTGGTAGATAAAGTTCCTGGAGCAGACCGGTCCGTGTGGGGGCTGCCCCACCAGCCACACACACACACACACACACACTGCTCGATCACCTAAGGCCGCAAGGCCTGGGCTCTCTTCGGCTAGACCTACGTCCAGATAGACAGAACACTCAACCGATTAGCTGCAAGGACTTACGACGAGGTTTTGCCCCAAGGTAGGACTAGCGCGTAGTGCTCACCGCAGGACAATTTAGGGTTACGTAGGAGTAGTGCGAGCTACGTGTTGTCAAAAAGTTGTGCGAGAGATTTGCACACAATGTCAACATCCCGCGTGCTGGGCGAGGGAGAGATACGAGACCGATACTTGGGTCAAAGGAGTAACATATGACAGCCAATGAAATACTAGCTCACTACGCAGCCGTAACTCACCTTCCCCAGCCCCCGGCGGGTAGTACCAGTATGGTATACCTCCCTGGGCTACCTGTCACCTCCTAGCCACGAGAGAGAGAGAGAGAGAGAGAGAGAGAGAGAGAGAGAGAGAGAGAGAGAGAGAGAGAGAGAGAGAGAGAGAGAGAGAGAGAGAGACAGAGACCACACCTACCCAAGGTCCAAGAGACTTCCATTTTACAAAGTCATATATATATATATATATATATATATATATATATATATATATATATATATATATATATATATATTAGCCCTGGGGATAGGGGAGAAAGAATACTTCCCACGTATTCCCTGCGTGTCGTAGAAGGCAACTAAAAGGGGAGGGAGCGGGGGGCTGGAAATCCTCCCCTCTTGTTTTTTTTTTTTTAATTTTCCAAAAGAAGAAACAGAGAATTGGGCCAGGTGAGGATATTCCCTCAGAAGCCCAGTCCTCTGTTCTTAACGCTACCTTGCTAATGCGGGAAATGGCGAATACTTAGAATGAAAAATGAAAATATATATATATATATATTGGAAAGGATCACAATTTTGCGCGTGATCAAGATATTCCTACGAGTCCACGGGGAAAATGAAACACGAAAAGTTCCCAAGTGCACTTTCGTGTAATAATCACATCAGGGGAGACGAGAGAGAAATATAACAGTCAGTTGATATATATCGAAGAGACGAAGCTAGGACGCCATTTGGTTTACCAAAGAAATACAAAGTAATACAAGTCATCTGATATACAACGAAGGAACATAGCTAGGACGCCATTTGGTTTACCAAAGAAATACAAAGTAATACAAGTCATCTGATATACAACGAAGGAACGTAGCTAGGACGACATTTGGTAAACAAGTGACTAGCACGAATATAAGCGTGCAAATAACGGATGGCGCACGTGATCCAGATTATAATCTGGTCATGACCAGGTAAATGGAACAGCAAGATCCAAACCCTCTCATGTTAATCATCTTCAGAAAGTAAAAGAATGACGATCGAGGTGCAATCAACGCGAAAGAGTTTGAATCCTTGTGTCTTATGTTCCCAGTGAATGACTCGTATGTACCTTATCTGGCTTGTTTGCACAGCACACGAGCGTGTGTATGTGTGTGCGAGTGTATTACTGGCCTTACTTCTCAACAGGTAACATGGCGAGCACGAAGTTGCCTCAGACTAAGCTTTTTATCATCAGCAACTGACCGAAAAAATGGAGTGTGGCGGGAACCTTCTCGCCCCAGAAGAGCCCACCTTACCCGTCTCCCGGCTGCAGCACAGCCTCGAAACTGAGGGAACCCCATAAAATGGGTCATATGGCTACATCATATGTTTATAAAAGGGATCCTTAAGTTACAATATCTCATCATACCTATGTTCTTACACTCGAAGGCCAAGTACTTTTTCTTGGTGGAGGAGATTCACCACAAGCTACAGATCATCAGTTCTGTCATTGTCCGACCCTCAAACACGACGCCCTTGTTGTTGGTCAGTATGTAGACTACCACTTCATCAAAAGTCTGGCGACGCACGAATAGGCAAGACCTTTGTAGTCACTCGGAGCGATCCCGTGTGACAGGAAGTCCTGGATGGCAGCACCCAACTCCTGCTGCACCACACCTGTCCTGCGCCAGGCCTTCAGAAGGAGCATCACATGGTCTTCGTCGATAGTCCTCTGTGTTCTCCTCGAAGCCTTTTCTCTCCCTCTCACCTTCCTATAACATCCTTCTATATTACTATCCTGAGCCTCTCTCTTCTTCTTTCTCTACACTCACTCTTTACTCTCACTAGCTGTTGCTTCCCTCTCCCAACTTTCCTTTATATCCACCTCCTCCTTTATCCTTAACTCCCACCTCTCTCTCTCTAACTACACCGACCCTACCATCAGCTTTTACTCCCTCCCTCCACTCCACGACGTACAACCTTAACCTCCACCCACTCCCAGGCTCCCCCCTTCTCCACATCAAACACTTCTTCCCTCTTACTTTGTTACCAACTTTAATTCATTCTCACCATCTTCCTGTCTCTACTCTCTGTTCATTTCCCTTCCTTTGATCTCAACTCCTCCAGTCTCTTCCATCGATGTTCCCTTTTTCGTAGTCCTTCACTTCTCCCTACCCCTGTTTATCCCTCCAATCTCAGCTTCTGACTTGTCTAATCCCAGTAGGTGTCTCCTCTTAGAGAGCCTCTCCTCGCCACCGCTGCGCGAGTCAGGCGGTGATGGTAGTGGCGGAGTCGGTGACGACCCGAAACGACCTCCCGTTCGGCTTCCACCTGGTCGTGAGCGGCTCTCCGGCCTTACCTGCTCCACTCCCGCCGCTCACACACCGCACATCCAGACACACTCCCGTGCTCTAAACTCCCTCATACCACACCACCGCCTCTGTACAACACCTCATTACACAAGAAACTCAAGGCTGCAGAGTATTGAACACAGTCGTGTTATGGCTGTCACGACACACTATCATAAGCACTATCAGAAACTCGTAGTCTTCGAATAAACACCTAATTAAAAGAAACGAGAAACTAGATGTAACATCAAAACCTCCTTCCATCGATGTATCGCAGCTCGCCAGGTCGTCTGATATGTTCCAGCTCAGGATGGACAGGCAAGCATCGAGCCTTTAGGAATTCCCTCCTCCATTCCCTAATCGCACGAGTTCCACCCCCACAGGCACACTAACAGGAACCCACCCGTCCCACCTTCCAGAACCTCTCGGCTCCATTCTAACTAAGAAATGCAATTCACCATTTTCTGTCCACCGGAAACAAATTAAGGGGGAAAAAAAGGGGGGCGCTTTCGAGATTTATCCAGAACGGTTTCATCCAGTGGTTTTACTCCCGCTCCCGAGCGTCCTTTGTCGGCCCCGCCCACATACCCTCGGCCACGGTGTTTATTACACAAAACCTGAATTATTCATCTTGTGGTCTAATTGGTAAACATTGGTTTCCTCCACTGGGTAATGTGCAACATGCTGGGAGGAAGGCCACTCCCACTTGTCGTCCTCCCCTCCCACCCTCTAAAGTCACTTACCTTCCTCCCTCCCACCTACCATCGTCTCACTCGCCCCTCCCCCCCCTCCACCAAACCTCGCCTGCTTCCCTCTCTCCCACCTCCTTCCTTCCCTTCCTACCACTTACAACTGTCTGCCCCCTCCTCTCCCTTGAGCCTCCTCCTGTCCACCTACAGGATTCTGGTCCTCTCCCTAACCACGTTGAACAAGGCGATCAGGGATAAAAAGAATAAAAAGACTTGCTGAACAGGAGTGGGTACAGCTTAGAGAATGTGGAAACCATCATCCAGTGTACAGGTGTATGATGCAGGCTTTACCGAGGTGAGCGGACGGCTTGCTGAACCCATGTTTTTTGGTGCCGTACCTCTATGCAGCTGCCACACGTGAGGAGTGTATAAATAATGGTGTTGTTGCTTGATGGTTTGGGAAATGGACTTGGCTACACTAAGCATTGTTCTTAATTCTAAGACAATTTTCTGTGATGCTCCTCTTCAAACATGCATCTCTGGTTTGATCTCTAGTCGTACATGTTGTTCTCCAGCGTTTTCGACGAATACGTACTTTTCGTTTTTCACGATTCGTCCGGCCCTCTGAAGGATTCAGCAGATGTAATTAATAAACTGCCTCTCCGAACGGTGCCAGAGTCTGTAAACACTGTCCAAGGGCGATTTTCCTGGTGCGGGTCTCTGGCTGATATCTTTTAATCAAACCTCGTTATATGAGGGCGAGATCTACGATTCTGCAGCTCTTCTGGAGCAGCATCCTGTTTCCCTCCATGATCATGTTGCTGAAATTTTTTTTCTTCCCAGTACCAATATAGCAAATTTACTTTGCTTTAGTTTTCGATAAAAAGAAATCGGTTCTGTTCACCCTGGACGCCAATGACTACAGTAAATGTGTGTGCTTTGGGAATGAGCGTTTCAGACTACTACTTGAGTGGCGTCATCTGCACAGAAGATACATATGCATGCTCATGTTCCTGGCCAGTGGGGGAATGTCAGCTGTATAAATTATTAAGGGTCGGTGATAGGACGCTGCCAGCCTTAGGCAACTCCGCTCAGTCGAGGGCACTTGGGTGACGTTGCAGAGTTGATGATGGACATCTACGGTGCGATGACGAGGGAAAAACTGCACAGTAGGCTTTGTGATTTTGGGGCAGTCCTGACTGTAGTAATAGTCTATACTTAAAACCAATAGTCCTCACGAAGTGGAGGCCTTTGCTTATGTCTTCACATCACTGCGCAATCATTTCCTGTCCTCTGGGTAGAGCAATTTTCTTCTGCCGCGAACACAGCAGCAGAAGCGGTATATGAACACAGCAGCAGAAGCGGTATATGAACACAGCAGCAGAAGCGGTATATGAACACAGCAGCAGAAGCGGTATATGAACACAGCAGCAGAAGCGGTACCGCTACACCTTCTGAAGCTACGCCGAGTCTGATTCCAGATGTTGCTCTTTACTGGGCGCCTACTTAACCTAAAGTTAATCAGTCTTAAAGATTTTCCCGGGCAATTTTTAAGAGGGATATGGGCGAGAAATTCTTTTAGGTCTGTATCTAGCATCCCGGGTTCTAGAATTACAGTTAATATGACCTCTTTGAACCTCCAAGGAAAGTATTGTGTGGGTTTAGAATATCATAGCAGGCAGAGGTGGTGGTGGAGGCCTTTAATGAAAGGTACCACACAAAGATGTTTTGTCTGTTTTACTCCTCACCGTGGCTGAGTTCTGTTGGGGTTTCTGGGGTGGTGGCTGTTCACCGCTCTGCCTTGTTCATTCTCAACGCGAGACACGGCTACAAGGGGTCACTCGTGCTGAACATATGGTCTGATGTGGGATGGTTCTTACAGTGTCCACAATCAACCAGTTGGTAACTTTCCGTTTTCACGATCTCGGTTATTACGGAAGCGTTTTTCATGGGTAATTCAGCATACTAGTTTTGGTGTGTGTTCATGAGGAAGGCCGTCTTACCTTGCTCCATACCAAGTTTGTTATCGCTTGTCTTAGACGATCATGCGTTGTAGGTAATCGTGAACTCACTCTCTCTCTCTCTCTCTCTCTCTCTCTCTCTCTCTCTCTCTCTCTCTCTCTCTCTCTCTCTCTCTCTCTCCACCCTACCTAATTGTCGCCCAATTTTCCCCAATTTTCCACCCCGCAGTGATGACGGTCTCGCTACACCTGTGGCAATGGTTAGGTAACACCTGCTACACGTGTCCAACAGGTGTCCCGAATGGGTGTTCCTCTCTGCATAACAGCTTCCGCCGTGCAAGCAAATGTGAACGTGAAGTCCTCGTTTATCTATGCTAAACAGTATCGCTAAACGTTGAGGTATTCTTTCCCCTCTCCTTCCCATAGCTCCCTCTCCTTCCCATAGCTCCCTGTACTTCCCATAGCTCCCCCTCCTTTCCATAACCCCTCCTCCTTTCCATAGCTCCCTCTCCTTCCCACAGCTCCCCCTCCTTTCCAGAGCTTTAGAGAGGAAACGATTTCTTCTTGACCAAAACCAAGCAACACTACTGACCAATGAAGTAAACAAGATTCACCAGTCTCTCCATCACCACCGAAATACAATATTCAAGTTGAAGAATTCTTATCGCGATAACCTTCAGCTAAAGAGCCTTTCACCAGACAACATTACCCTTGACAATAAACATATGCGCCTATAGATTTCCATTCATCTCTCAAGAGAGTGAAGACGGCCTTTCTCAAGGGATTTATGGCCATAAAGTAGCCTGACACAGTATGAAATGTGGCCAAAAGCATTTTTCCTTTGCATTCATCCCTGTAAAAACCCAAGCTTGCTCTATGTCAACAATGGACGAGTTTTCCTCCGCTCTCTTCTCTATTGTTGCCAGAGGAGGTGGAGGGTTAGGAACAAGCCTTCTTACAAGTGGGCTCTATCTTATCCTCATCCACCTACAACACGAACCTTGTCATATACCATGGGCTGTCTGTCACCTGTTGCTCTCCCCATGTCTACGATCTTACTAAAGCACGAGTGCTTTCCTTGCCTGACCCACCTCACGCCACCTGGTGAACGCCACACGACACAACAGATAATACCAGCCAGTCTTTTTTTTACTCTACATAAACCTAATTCTACCCTTAACCATCTTCAATGAAATCTTTTTTTACCCCAAAATTCTTGAATGGTGAAGGCAGTGTGTAAGGGACGTTATCATGGTGCAGAAACCACTGGCCATCTTCAATAAGATGGTTAAGGAATAGAAAGTAGGGTAAGAGAGAGAAAAGAAAACAGTAGCAAAACAGGAGTAAGTACAGTAGAGTGTACAGGTGAGTGGATGCAGGTCCCCACCTCCTGCTAGTGACGACCACGAACACCTGCATCACATCAGGCCACACACCTCTGCCTCCTCTATAAAACCTTAATGCGACACATGAAATAATGAACACCAACGTCCAAAGAGGATATTCCCTCTAAGGCTCAGTCCTCTGCGCTACCTTGATAACGCGGAGAATGGCGAATATGAAAAAAAAAAAAAAGAAAAAAATTTTTTTTTTTTTCCCAAAAGAAAGAACAGAGAAGGGGGCCAGGTGAGGATACTCCCTCAAAGGCCCAGTCCTCTGTTCTTAACGCTACCTCGCTAATGCGGGAAATGGTGAATAGTATGAAAAAAAAAAAAAAAATATATATATATATATATATATATATATATATATATATATATATATATATCGTGGTTCCAACAATGTTGTATGGTTGCGAGGCGTGGGCTATGAATAGAGTTGTGCGCAGGAGGGTGGATGTGCTGGAAATGAGATGTTTGAAGACAATATCTTGTGTGAGGTGATTTGATCGAGTATGTAGCAATAGGGTAAGAAAAAGAGTGTGGTTGAGAGAGCAGAAGAGGGTGTTTTGAAGTGGTTTGGTCACATGGAGAGAATGTGTGAAGAAAGATTGACCAAGAGGTTGTGTGTGTCAGAGGTGGAGGGAGCGAGGAGAAGTGGGAGACCAAATTGGAGGTGGAAAGATGGAGTGAAAAGGATTTTGAGTGATCGGGGCCTGAACATGCAGGAGGGTGAAAGGCGTGCATGGAATAGAGTGAATTGGAACGATGTGGTATACCGGGGTCGACGTGCTGTCAATGGATTGAACCAGGGCATGTGAAGCGTCTAAGGTAAACCATGGAAAGTTCTGTGAGGCCTGGATGTGGAAAGGAAGCTGTGGTTTCGGTGCATTATTACATGACAGCTAGAGACTGAGTGTGAACGAATGGAGCCTTTGTTGTCTTTTCCTAGCGCTACCTCGCACACATGAGGGGGGAGGGGGTTGTTATTCCATGTGTGGAGAGGTGGCGATGGGAATGAATAAAGGCAGACAGTATGAATTATGTACATGTGTATATATGTATATGTCTGTGCGTATGTATATGTGTACATTGAGATGTTTAGGTGTGTATATTTGCGTGTGTGGACGTGTATGTATATACATGTGTATGTGGGTGGGTTGGGCCATTCTTTCGTCTGTTTCCTTGCGCTACCTCGCTAACGCGGGAGACAGCGACAAAGCAAAATAAATCAAATATATATATATATATATAATATATATATATATATATATATATATATATATATATATATATATATATCCCTGGGGATAGGGGAGAAAGAATACTTCCCACGTATTCTCTGCGTGTCGTAGAAAGCGACTAAAAGGGAAGGGAGCGGGGGGCTGGAAATCCTCCCCTCTCGTTTTTTTTTAATTTTCCAAAAGAAGGAACAGAGAAGGGGGCCAGGTGAGGATATTCCCTCAAAGGCCCAGTCCTCTGTTCTTAACGCTACCTCGCTATCGCGGGAAATGGCGAATAGTATGAAAAAAAAAAAAAAAAATATATATATATATATATATATATATATATATATATATATATATATATATATATATATTGCTGTATATCACAATGATGAGCACGGTCTAGTATTTGCTGATAACCACGAAGAAAACAAAACACGGCAAGTCCGGAGTGCACTCATCTGCGAGTGTGTGTGTGTGTGTGTGTGTGTGTGTGTACATCCAACATTATTTTCAAGCAGTTCCCTTCGAAGAAATTTTCCTCTGATGCTATGCAAGTGTCCCAGTGTTTATGCCACCTTCGGGAGCAACGATGTAAGTCTTCAACTGTGAACTGATAAGCGTTCCGCTTTCGCATTCCCATGGATGGTTGGAATGTCATCAAATCTTCTACCTTTAAGCTTCACTCTAATTTTTGGTTGCAAAAAAAAAAATCACATGCGACTCGGTCAGGTGAATACTGAGGGTGTCGTATATTCTTTTTAGCCCCAAATTTTTTAATGAAGAAGGTAGCGTGTAAGGGGCATTATCATGGTGCAGAAACCACTGACCATTTTCAAACAACTGATGGCGGTTTCTGCTAACTTTATCCCTCAGTCGAATCGGAAACCTCTTTATAAAAGGCCTGATTTAACGCGTGACACACATACATTAGTTGATCACATATCGTCTATATAAAGATCGAACTTATTCTACTTTAAGACTTGGCGGCGTTTGAGGGACATATATAAAGTAGATTACCATCTTAAATACGTAACACTGTGGATATTAACTCGAGAAATCAAGAACCTCTACAGTTCACAAGCCGCCACGACTCATTATTACCCTGTAATGATCAAAACATTTCGTGCGATACTAAAACTGATCAACAACAGCCCTTCCACACTGACCATGGCACGAAACTACACACAACGCCATACAGGAAGGAGCCTGAGTGTCTATGTCATTCGTATATACATACGAAATCATCTGGTTACCAGAGGGTTCTGAGACACTGGCAGTCGACCAGCGTCAAGCTCCATGGGCTTCTCAATGGAAGACAAATGTGGATGAAAGACGCAATGTCTACCTGGGACCTTCTACGTCCACTAAACCTCTTGAACCAAGTGGTTAAATGTCTCTAACATGGCCCTTGCCGCTATCAGAGGTGGGTTTCCCGTGCTTCCTATGTTCATCCTGTCAGCGACACCACAGATGAATTAAAGAGGTCACAGTGGGTCTCTGCCAGGCCCCAGTAGGCCAGACAAGACCATCCTTTCTTTGTATGAAGTCGATTCATTACATAAGCTCACAATCTTTCGTGGAGAAAATTCAATGTAACTTCCCCTCTCACCTATGCTAATGTCCCGTGTTTCCTGTAATGAAGTGCCAATGTTTATCGTTTTTCCTGCTTGTATCAGCACCTCCCCCACAGGGCGACTGAATTTTTTTAACCACACATTTCACCAGTTTCATTACCTGTGTGACACGTAACCCTGCAGACAAGGTACGGCCACACCTGCTCCCCCCCCACACACGGACACACACACACAGTATTCCGACGTGTTTTTGCCAAAAGCCTCATGGTCACCACGACATTCCTTCTACAGTGATCATCATAAAGGCTCTTCGGTGAACATCAGAGAGAAAGACAAAGACACACACACACACAACTCGAGAAGGCAGACGTGAAGAGACTGGTAATTCCATCATGCGAGACAGAATGACAGACAGGACGGAGAGACATTACGAGTCTAACGAGTTTCATTAAGACAGAGAACACAGGATGATAAAGCATTACAAGACTAATGAGCTTCAAGACAGAAAGAGAGACGAGAGAGAGAGAGAGAGAGAGAGAGAGAGAGAGAGAGAGAGAGAGAGAGAGAGAAGACTTTCGTCACAACAGGGAGACAGAAAGCAAGACATTACGAGACTATCGAGTCGAGAGAGAGAGAGAGAGAGAGAGAGAGAGAGAGAGAGAGAGAGAGAGAGAGAGAGAGAGAGAGAGAGAGAGAGAGAGAGAGCGAGAGAGAGAGAGAGAGACAGAGACACAGACAAACGACTAACGACAGACAAACAAGTACGTGAAACTATCTTGTACATCAAGATGAGGTCCGGCAGAGCTCAAGACCCAGACGAGGCAGGGATACCACACGGTACACCTGGGGGTAGTACACGGTACACCTAGGGGTACATCGGGGTACACCTGGGGGTACACCATAGCTACACAGGATACACCCTAGAGGTACACGTCGGAGTACCCCAGGGGTGCACTTAGCCCGTATACGAGAACGGAGCAGACTTCCTCACAAGCTCCGCCAACGTACAACCCAGAGCAGCCAAGTGCAGGCAGGAGTTACTACACCTACAGAAGGGCCCCAGGACTTCACCCTCAGTATATAGCATCGCAGTCTGCTCTTCCTGCAACTCCATCACATGAACTTCTTAGAATCGGGCCTGATCCTTCGAGCTGCTGCATTTCGCGGGAAGGAAGCCGTGTGTAGCCAGGAGCGAAGAAACAAGAGGAAAAAAAAAATATGGGTGAGATTAATCCTGCAAAATGTGGTCTGGATGAGGGCGACGCCCACGGGGAAATCAATATTACCAACATGTCAAAACACGGTGGTGGGGGAACGGAGGGGCTGGTGGGTGCACGCCACCTACACCTGATCTGGCAGGAAACTGAAGCACGAGATGGATGAAAGGTGAGAAACGGGGAGAGAGAGAGAGAGAGAGAGAGAGAGAATGGTGCAACAAGGGGAAGATAAATAGGGAACGGGAGCGATAGATGGACGAAGATAACACTATAACAAGACGACCGAGATCTCAAGGGCAGAACTGAGGTGGTGCCAGGAGTATATTGGTAGGAAGGGCAAATGACTGAAGGACTTGATGTTCTACGACGAGATTATCAGCTGAGAAAATAGAATATTCTGAAGACAGGAGAGTTCAGCGAGGGCATCATGAGAAAGTGATGGACTCGAGAATCGGCAGTGAATGCAAAACAAAGAGACTCAACGAAGTACACCTCCCACCAAGGTACAATGAGGGAGAAGAACAGAGCAAGACTGTGATAAGCCGATGAGAGGCGTCCAAAAATAGAATATTGCGGAAGGGAGGGAGGTGTTCACAGACGGGATGTTGCCGAAATGAAGTATCTAAAGACGGGATGATGCCGAATGGAGGCATCGAAAGACGGGATGTTGCCCAAGGGAGGCACCTGAAGACGGGATGTGGCCGAAGGAGGCAGTTAAAGATGGGATGTTGTCAAAGGGAGGCACCTGAAGACGGGATGTTGCCGAAGTAGGGTGTTACAAGACGGGATGTTGCCGAAGTAGGGTGTTACAAGACGGGATGTTGCCAAAGGCAAGATGTTACAGCAAGGAGATGTCCGAGTACAGGACGTTGCCACAAGGCGGTGTCCCCATGCAGAATGGTAACTAAAGAAGGCGTCCAAAGATGGTGATATTACGGCGGGGGAGGTGTCCAAAGTCAGGACACTGACGAAGGCGGGCGTCCAGAGACAAGGACCTCACCGAAAAGGGGAGGAAGGAGATAAGCATGAACAGGATGAAGGGAGTACGACGAAGGGGGAAGGAGGAGGAGAGGAAGATGGATCAGGATGAGAATGTCAGCACGACACTGAGGCAGGCGGCAGCGGCGGTGGCAGGTGAGGATGACGTAAAATCAATTTATGGAAATTATTCTCAGTGAGCAGGAGGGAAAAAGGGAAGTGTACAGAGATAAAATACTCTCTCTCTCACACACACACACACACACACACACACACACACACACGAAGAGTATAAAATTCCCTCCACGTATCGTTCAAACATATAATTACACACACACACAGACACACACACACACACACTTCAATAACAACGCGCACACGCCAATGACGTGTCGACCACTTCGAAACCAGAGTCGTTAAGTAGAGGGAAGCGAGCGAGGAGGAGGGGAAGGAGATATCATATCAACTGGCTGGGGCCAAGATAATCCCGTGTAATTACGTAGGGAAATTAATCCTGTGATTGGCTGTCTCCGCTGCTTCAAGTGTTACTCGAGTGGGCATCAATGGTGTGTCTGTAGCACTCCACATGAACAGTTCCCTTGTGTGCTCTCTCCCGCTCTCCTATCTATGTCTATCCATCATCTATACCTCTCCCTGGATCAGCGTGGGGGACAGACAGCGCATGCAAGCTTTCGGCTCGAATAAGAGTCCTCAACTCAGGTCTAAAGTACGAAAAAGGGAAGACAGAAAGTCTTCCATATCAGGACACTACTACTCATGTACTCATTATGCAGCTTTGGTCCTCAGGTTCGACCAGTTTCCAATCACAGTGGACGAAGAACGAGCTGTACCTGACAAGCCAGGGTGCAGAGGGTACGAACACTTGCAAAATGAAGCCTCGAACGGCTCGACCCTCGAACGGCTCGACCCACCGGAGGAGCAGGCGCAGGAGCAGTACAGCCTGGCCCCAGGCCAAGCCTATGGAAGGTGAAGAGTGTCAACCAAAATCGACGTGTAAGTATCAAGTACCTGAACTAACGGCAGGTTCCGAGGGTGAGGCTCTGCCCCAGACACCATCCAACTCTCAGCTTCGGTCTCCTCCATCATTATTGATCCACACACTTTACGAGTTACTAAACCCTTCAGCAACTTCTAATGGCTATCCAGGGGAATGAACACCGACCCTAAAACTGACCACCACTTTAAAGGATTAAACCCTGGCGATCCCACTGGCATATATACATACACAATCTCAAGATCCTCCTACTACACACAATCAAGTCAACTTGCCACCCCATCTAACTCCCTGATTCAGCCAAGAGAACCGCATCATCTGATCACAACCGCGGTAGCTTCCATTCAGCTCCAGTCTGGCTCAGCTGTACCCAGCAATCGCCTCCATTTCGCGTAATTCCCAGCGACTAACCACCTTGACAGTACACGGCCCCAGGCGCACTCCCACGTTTCGCACCATCATTTACGCTCACGTAACCACTTCCCTCATTAGTATGGAACGCTCAAAAGCCAGCTTTCCATAGTCATCCGCCTTTACTTCCATGTCACAGAGGATAGATCATCTACATCTATATAAAGTCCTTCTTTCTAAGGCCACGGTCACCTACAGGGAGGATCAATTCTGCACAACTCTGGTGGCAGCTTACACCCTCCCTCGCAAAGGCTGGCAAGGAGCAGGGAGGGAGCTCGGGAAGATGAACATGAAACGCTTTGAAGATCGATAAAAGTCATATCCGTTTCATCCTCCAAAGCCTTCTCCACCACCTGCTTAAATGCGATAAAAGGCTCCTCACAACCTTTTCCCCCCCGGCATGTAATGACAAGATCCGGAAAGCAGCTCAGTAACTTAGCTTTTTACGTGAAGAATTAAGGACCAGAAAATCCCAACCGGAAGGACAGTAACACACGAGTTCAGGCACAGCTTGAACAGCTCTGCTCTCAACAAGCCTTCAGCTTCTCCTTTGCCACAATATATACTCAGCAACGTATTATGGGTCTTACCTTTAATGTCACGAATTGGAAAACCTAACAGCATTAATGATTATCTTTCTATTCGAGCGTACAAATACAGGAGAGCAATTATCACTTATTCATAACTATTACTTCTTTGTGCTGTACAGAGAGGGAGTTTTACACTCGTGGGGCCCCACTCGAACATTTTTAGCCATTATACTTAAATTTATGTATGCTGTCTGTAAGCAACCATATCCTCAAGTTACCTGCTCAATATCATGTTATGTCCTCTGGTTCCTCTATCCCTACATCTCCCTACGAACTGCCCACATTGCCACCTTCTTTTAAAAACTTACCTGTTGCCATCATGTTACCTCTCACTTCTCTTTCCCAGGGTGAAGAGCCAGATAACAGAAAACCTGATGGGCTACGAGATTATCTACCTGAGGACGGCAAAAGCATAGGCTGAAAACATACCATCAGACCTGCAGGATGCGGAAGGAATAGTACCCTAAATTCCTTACCTGCATCAAAAGGATAAGAAAAAGATGCTTCAACTACCAACAAGTATACAAATACATCATGCAATAGTTCTAGGTCAGTATCAAACATGCTAGTCAGTTCTCAGGCTCAAAGACTAGCGTATTATCATTATCATAATCACCATCACTATAATCATTTATATACAGTGCCATCATTTTTCTAATCATTATTACTATCATTGTGATTATCATCAATAATATACCATATCTACCTTGTGGTACGCACTCACACATATACGTTGTGCCATACACTAACATTCCCACCTTGCTGCCATACGCCAATATATTTACCTTCAAGCGTATACACGAATATGCCCATGGGTCACGACCATCATTATAGAAATCATTTCCCTACCAAACCACATTCCGAGAATGGCCAACCAAACCATGAAACCAAAGAGCCTTTCCGGTGGGCTAAAATTCCTCTCGCGCACAATAGTCGGTAGGGACTGGCGGGTCCCGTCCCGTGCACCGCGCACCACCACCCATCTCTCTATCACCACGACCGCGCCTCATCACCCACCCCATCCCCTCTATCACCACGACCGCGCCGCGCTACCCCCCTGCCTCCAATCAGACCTACCCATAACCATTAGCACGGGTCCCTGCGAAGGTTCACCGTGACAATGGCATGACGTACCCAATGCTCGTTGCGATACCTTAACACCCACCACCACCTCCTCCTCCTCCCACCTGTAAAACACGGGGACACGACCCTCGCAGCCAAATGCCATCGCACTCGAATGGTCTTACCACAGTGTTAAGGGGTCGTATTGTCGTCATTCTTCTTGAGGGTCGTGCCGTCACGCTTTAAGGGTCGTTTCGTCACACTCAAGGGCAAGCCGTCCTGCTCAAGGTGGGCTTAAGTACCTGTGACAATAACGGTCTCCCGATGCACAACCAATTACCACACACACACACACACACACACACACACACACACACACTGTTCCAGTCGAGTGGACCAAAAAAAAAGAGGAGGGTGAGGGGTGGGATGGGGGGAAAAGACATCGAGGCAGCCAGGTATCTACTTCCTAGGAATAGAAGAGGCAATAGCCAAGCCGGCGGCGCAAGGCAACGACCAGTGCCGGCAAGTTTTGTGAGCCAATTCCTGCCATTTTCACATGTTTACGGCTCCAGTGGCCCCATGTCTCACGGTAATTCCTAACCCAGTGTCCTTCCGGGCAGGACACACACACACACATCTCGAAAGCATAACCCATAAATCACAAATGGAGATATAAACAAAAAATATATATGTGTCTGACGGGCCTTATTTCTGTCCCACAGACCGTATGTTTCTCCTCCTTCTTGCTAGACTTTAACACCAATTACGTTAAGTGCTGATTATTGGTCCCAGATCTTGTGACCTTCACTTATTCCCCAGTGGTGGAGCTGGAGGGAGAGAGTAGCCAAGATGTTAGAGAGTAGCTTCAGGCCTCCCTCCGGAGAAGTCAATCTGAGCCATAATTTTCTTGATCACTTCCAGCTGTAATATCTATGTTAATACTCATTCCCTCCCTCCCAACTCACTCACCCCCTAACTCTCTTCCCTTCCCTTGTCATCTCGCACTTACCTCCCCTTTCCTCACTTCCGAAACCTTCATTTCTCCATGGCGTCAACTGGCTCACTAAATAACCCTACTACTCCCTTAGCCTTTCACTCCCTCCCTCCACCATCACTGGGAGTGTGTGCGCGCGTCCTCTACCCGGACATAATGGACCTATAAGAGGTGGTTCCAATCTGGAGCTGTACACACAAGTAGATGTATTCTGGATTCTCATCAAAGTAATGGATCCTTGCTTTTCACAGTTGTCAGCCGCTCTCTCTTAGGTTTATGCAGATTGCCTTCCTCAGCTGTGGATACTGAAGAAGTTCCACAATGTTCGTTTCCTTCAGCTAAAGGAACTGTCGCTCTCGCTCAGTTGGGATCCACCTCTATACCAGCGCTGGGTTACGGCCGAACTGACGACCATTAGGGACGCCACGATTGTATGTCGCCACCCCACCTTCCCAGCCTATGGGAGCGGCGGACCATTATTACTTAATCAATATATAACTGTGGGGGTGAGAGACCTTGTACAGGAGGACAGGTGCGGCTGACAGAAACCCTCGTACACCGCGGGGGGGTGAACAGCAACCTTCTCATCACGTGACGAAAACCTTCAGAATGGGAAGAACCGCTCAAGGTACTGTATAGTCTGTATTTACAGGAAGACAACGCTGTCGTCTGCCACTGCCGTTTGGGTCAGAGTCCTCGGCAAGTGAACGAACAGATTAGCGATTTTCTGTCACAAGCAACGATCGTGTCATGAAGTGGGGCATAATACTGAACGTCTGGAAGAGGGGACCCAGTAAACATCCTTCGTATATAAACTTCATTACGAAATGCTGGCGGCCAGACTACTCGTGAGGCAGCATATAAACACAAGGTTCCTTACAGCCCCGAGCCACCTGCCTCAGGGCGTCCTCTCCCGAGGTGGATGGGTTGTGGCTGGTGTTGTTACGTGTCCGCCACAGTCTTGTTGCTGCGCTGGAAATAATGGATGGTCGGCCTCCACACGTGAACGTACAGTCTGCACAAGGACACTTCGTTAGTTTCGAGACCCGTGAAGACCCGTTTCTAGAATCTGTGACATATAACGAGTTAGGAGGTGCGAATACTTTCAGCTACTGACTGTGCTTATAGATATACTTCAGGAAATATTGCAATCACCCCAACACACGTCTCCCCAAACGACCCCACGCCAACACACGCCTCACTAGACCACCCCACGCCAACACACGCCTCACCAGACCACCCCACGCCAACACACGCCTCACCAGACCACCCCACGCCAACACACGCCTCACCAGACCACCCCACGCCAACACACGCCTAACCAGACCACCCTACGCCAACACACGCCTCACCAGACCACCCCACGCCAACACACGCCTCACCAGACCACCCCACGCCAACACACGCCTCACCAGACCACCCCACGCCAACACACGCCTCACCAGACCACCCCACGCCAACACACGCCTCACCAGACCACCCCACGCCAACACACGCCTCACCAGACCACCCCACGCCAACACACGCCTCACCAGACCACCCCACGCCAACACACGCCTCCCCAAACCACCCCACGCCAACACACGCCTCCCCAGACCACCCCATGCCAACATACGCCTCCCGAGATCATCCCACGTCAACACACGCCTCCTCAGACCACCGCACGCCAGGACACATGCCACCCAAGCCACCTAGTAAAAACTGCCGATACGGGAGGTTTAACTTTATTGTATACGAGACAGACTAAATGTTAATATCTAAACTGTCAAAGTCGGTCATATCTGCAGTATGTACAAGTCAGGAGAAACGACGCATCAATATTATTCAATACCCAGCAAGGGGTAAGGCAGCGAACATAGAGAATAATAAGGTAGTTAGGAATTCTGTCTCCTTAACTGCTGAGGCACACAGGCCAATGTATAAATATCGGGAGACGGGTGAGGCAACACTTGACACATTACAATGTTCTCAAGAAGTCACACACGCACCATGGAGCTTACTTTCCCCCTACCAGTAATTACTTTACATTGATCCTCTGAGCACGACGGTACGATCCTTGAGCACGACGGTACGGTCCTTGAGCACGAAGGTACGGTCCTTGAGCACGAAGGTACGGTCCTTGAGCACGAAGGTACGGTCCTTCAGCACGACGGCACGGTCCTTCAGCACGACGGCACGGTCCTTCAGCACGACGGTAAGATCCTTGAGCACGAAGGTACGGTCCTTGAGCACGAAGGTACGGCCCTTGAGCACGACGGTACGGTCCTTGAGCACTACGGTACGGTCCTTCAGCACGACGGCACGGTCCTTCAGCACGACGGTAAGATCCTTGAGCACGAAGGTACGGTCCTTGAGCACGAAGGTACGGTCCTTGAGCACGACGGTACGGTCCTTGAGCACTACGGTACGGTTCCTGGACACGAGGGTAAGGCCTTTGAGCATATGTCCCTTGAACACTACGACACAGCCCTCAAGCAAGACAATGCGACCATTGAGCACGACGATACGACCCCTAAACACGACAGTAAGGCCCTGAAGCACGAAGATAAGGTCCTTGAAGACGACAATATGGCCCTTAAGCACGGAGATACGGCCCTTGAACACGACACGACGACCCTTGAGCAAAAATTCCTCACCCTGAAACATAATGGCCTGACTGTTGACCTGACCCATAATGCTCAGGTCAAAGGTCACGCCATCATACCGACCAGTTCGAGAGGTCAATGGAACCTGTCCGTCACAATCCACCGGGAAATCCTTTCATTTTACCTTTACACAAATGGTAGTCCAGGAACCCTGCCCTCCCACACGGACCACCCTAAGCAGCAGGACCAGCAGTCCGGCCTCGGCCGGTGCAGCAAACAATCATCAACTCAAACTAGCTAACAATCATCCACGTCGACACGAGGAGGAAATTCTTGGGGGCCACAGTTTCTGAACCTGTGCCTCTGGTAGACTGACGATACACAGTGCGAGAGGAGGAAAATCCGAGACACTTTTTATTCAAGGTGTCTCATACCCCAGATGGTGTGAATGGCGTGGATAATAATACTTACGACCTGTTTGTGCGATAGAGAGGTACCACATAACCCCTCTTGTGTCATGACCTACAACGCGAGCGAGTCTGAATTAGCTACATGAAGAGGTGACCACATCTCCTCACACCAACCTGTTCAGAGGAGCGTATCTGTAGCGCTCATGTTTACTCTCTCTCTCTCTCTCTCTCTCTCTCTCTCTCTCTCTCTCTCTCTCTCTCTCTCTCGTCCACTCATGTGTGGTCGTTCCTTTATTCCAATTCTGTTATGATCATCTCCCTCCTCCTCCTCCCTCCAGACCAACTCTCAAAACGACCAACGGGTAATCAAGACAGCTTACACGATCCTTTTGCCACGAAATACATTCAGGTTCAGTGGGGAATCCCATGCCCTCATATGCAGCAGATGCCTCAGAAATATTACTGACGCGATGAAGCGAGAACATCGCGTCAACTGGTGATGTTCAGAGGCTATGGAGCTCAGAGGTGAGCCGACACCACGTGGCCAGCCCACACGAGAATCCAAAAATCCATTTACACATTTCAGTCTCAATGTCGTAAATGGCTGCTCTCACTTGTGCACAGACAACTACACACTAACCTCAGGGTACAAGAAATAAAGAAAATAAACTGTGGCTCAAAACATGACAAAGACTGATGGGATATTTGCCTCGTGTGTGTGTGTGTGTGTGTGTGTGTGTGTGTGTGTGTGTGTGTTTAATCCACCTTTCATTTTTCGAGGCCCAACCCTGTTAGCTTGTACTGCGTGACCCCCCCTGGCTTCACTGAACATAAGAACATGGACTTCACAAAGGGCCTACTGAGGCCCATACTAGGCGGGTCCTTCTCTACAACCCACCCCACCCACGGAGCTCACATACCTACCCAACCTAGTCTTAAAACAACCCAAGGTTCCAGCACCAACCACCACTGCACCTCGGTAGCTGTTCCAGTGATCTACCACCCTATTGCTAAACCAGTGCACCATCTCTACACATACTAATGTGCAAGACATATGGGGAACAGCTACAATAAAAAATTTCAACTCTCTGAACACGAAGGTACGACTTATGGGCATCAAGACGTGCTCTTTGACCTGACAATTCAGAGCGAGGTCAAAGACCGGGCTATTACACCCAAAGGTCACCCTGTCGAGCGTAATAAAACTCGCTAACTTGCCAAGTATTACGAAACACCCAATGGAGCACAGCTAATGAACTGCAGTCCAGATGAACTTGAATGGACAAGGTGTTCACTGGTTAGGTCCCATGAGAGACAGGGCGGGCCATGTTAGCCACGACAGCCGGGCTTTAGCCGGTGTAATCTGCCAGTGTCTGCATGTGGATACCCTCCTAATCCACCCCAGACCACAACCCCACCCTCCTGCTCCACGTCACCTGACTCCGTTTTCTTTCCTTGCATTTCTTTTTTTTTTTTTTTTTTTTAATCCAGCTAAACGTACGGAGGATGTGTGAGGTTATCGCCGTTATTACAACCATCATCGTCGCTGGACGAGACTGAGGCAACGCCTGGTTCACATGACGATCCTGACGGGGATTGGCTTGAAGGGCGTCAGCTAACGTGACCCAACGACGCCTCCCGTAATTCACCGGCAGGAGGGGGAGGGTGATGTGTGGTGAAAGCCGGCGGCGCGCGGGGAGGGAGGGAGGGATGGGGAGGGAACGAATGGGAGGGACGTGCCGGTGGGAGGGAAAGTCACATGGTGAATAAGCTAAAGGAAGGAAAAGACAGGAGTGAGGGAGATATGAGAGTTGGGTAAGAGGCACATGGGCTTTGTAGGTAGGTAGGTAGGTAAGGGGACGTGTGAGGGGAGCGGATGAGGGGAAACAGACAGGTAGGAAGGTAAACAGATCAATACAAAAGGAGGCGGCAAGGCGGGAGGCCCAGGCCTCCGTAATTGACAGAGCAGCCAGGATGTAATTGGGGATAACAGCAGTGGATATTCCCTCGACTTGTTCCCCACACGTCTCTACACCCCAGCCCCAGGCGTAGGCTTCTACACAGAACAATGTGAGGCATCCAGACATTATATATATATATATATATATATATATATATATATATATATATATATATATATATATATATATATATATGAGAGAGAGAGAGAGAGAGAGAGAGAGAGAGAGAGAGAGAGAGAGAGAGAGAGAGAGAGAGAGAGAGAGAGAGATGGATGGAGAGGAAGACAAGCAGACCAAGGATGACAAAAAAAAAACAGAGATAAGATGGCAGATAAGCCAGGGACGAGTTGAGACGGAAATGGAGGGACAGAGAGGTGTACAGAGGCGGGAATGGGACAGACAGGGAGGAGATACGGATTACAATAAAAACAGAGGGACTGGGCGAGATAAAGACAAACTCGAAAAACAAAAAAACAAAATGGCAGGGACGGTCGGACGGAGTGACGGGTAGGAGACAGACGCATGGCAAAAGAGATGGAATAAGACACACTAGGGAGACGTAGCAAGACAGACAGGAGGAATAGACAAAGAAGGATAGGGAGAAGGGAAAGACAGGGAATGGTTGCAACGCGAAGGCGAGACTGGAACGAGTCTATAGACAGAAGGGGAGAGGCGGAATATGAGAGAGAGAGAGAGAGAGAGAGAGAGAGAGAGAGAGAGAGAGAGAGAGAGAGAGAGAGAGAGAGAGAGAGAGAGAGAGAGCCTAGGTAAAAGAAGTACAAAGTTCTACAGCAATACACCAAACCAAAGACGTATCTTCCTTGAATGCGGACACTTGACCACCTCCACGGTGCGATATGCCACCAAGCATTGTTTTTTTTTCCCCCGATCAGTCTGGCTATCTGAGGCTCCAGCCCGTAGGCCAACAAGTACCCTTCAAGACCAGCTTATTAGCTAAACTTTGGTCATTCTTATCTTTTAAAGTCTGCCCTAAGGTCCACAATACTTCCAAAATTTTGACAAAACAAGTTAAGAAGTTTCGAACCAAGAACATTAGCCGTTTACCCAACGTCCCTGTGGCATTCCCTGATTTTAGTGGCGACAGAAGAAGTATCAGAACTGGATCCCCCTGAAGGAAGACGTCAAGCAGGAGGTTCTAGAACGAAACAGATTGACGGCCGATTAAGAGCTTAGCTTCAGAGAAGAGTGGAGGTGCTGGAACATATTGATGACAACACAATCAGTCTTCCATGCCTATCATGCCAAGAGGAAATTAATCTTCAGCGTCGACGGGAAACTAAACTTTCTAAGATTCTTCCGTGAGTTAATCATGATATTCCACCTCTTATGAGTTTCAGATAATAACACCGATTTCAATTGCTTCAATGGTTCCCAGTCGTTCTCATTTATTTGAACTAGTCCACGCTGGCTTGGAATGATATTTGTACCTAACTCGAATTGTTCTAGTATGGAGTTGCTTGTTACACCCGCTCACTGTCATAGACAGCCCGCTTCTCGAAGCCTAGTAGGGAGAAAAAGGATACTGTCAAGTGATATAACCAGTATATCGCCTTCCTATGGTCGAGGATTTGCAAAATCCAGCCTCTGTGGTGTTCGATGCATCAATTACTTTATAAATGTTCTAAATATTTGTTAGCGTCCATGATCTGCACGTTTTCTTTTCTTAATCTTTACCCGCGGGAAGCAACCAAAATCTGTTTTCGTTAAACACCATATTTTCAGAAGCTTATTCCTGTCTCTTTGCAGCTTCTCTCCGTCGCCTACAAGCAAAACTAGAGCAATTATTCTTGCATCAAGCAATGACGATACAAAGACGTGGTGGGTGTGTATTTCCGCCGATGTCAAATAGGCGACAAAAAACATTGAGAGATTAAGTGCAGTTCCCCGTGGCACAGAACTTTTTACCGTACGAGCCAACAGAAATAGACTGGTTATCTAAAGTTTTGTAAACATTTTTGTTTTGTAGTTGTACATCCAGCTTCCCACTTTCCAAGTTATTTACATTCAATGGACCCCCCATCCCCCGCTATGGAACCATGCAACTTCAAGTACCAACTCCTGGTAGGGAAACCCGACCTGCTAACGAAGGCCATGTCCCAAGACAAAAGTCAACACCAGATTAACTCAAGGAGAGCCACACTGCCAAAGTCGACGTACATCATGCTTGCACTTTCCTCACTGTTTACGGACTTTCTTCGCAGTGGTCGATCCCACACGATGCGTAGCTCAAGAGTCGTGTGGGGAGGAGAGAGAGAGAGAGAGAGAGAGAGAGAGAGAGAGAGAGAGAGAGAGATTCATTCAGCTGAGCCACCGTACTCTCCTGGATTTTTAAAATTCTTTCGTTACCTCGCAAGAGTGTGTCAGTGGTCGCGGTTTTTCTTTAGGAACCGCTTCCTTTGGTTCCTTCATAGAGTGGGGTCACGTGAATTGGTTTTAAGCTTTCTGGGAGTACACCAGTCTCTCTCTCTCTCTCTCTCTCTCTCTCTCTCTCTCTCTCTCTCTCTCTCTCTCTCTCTCTCTCTCTCTCGTCTACTAAGCGTCGCGTTAATGGTGCTTTGCATCTCTTTCGAATGAATTCTGACCGACCTGGAGTATAGGGTAAGGTAGACAAGGGGAAAAAGCCCCGCGGGACAATCACCCCTCCTACCTTTCCTCAGAAATTTCCACAGATTTTCACTTTTTGCGCGCGCGCGCGCGCGCACACACACACACACACACACACACACACACACACACACACAAATGAACCATTGCCCACAACCCTAGCAAGTGCATTTTCCCCTACGTTACCTTGGGATAACAAGACACTTTCATATGGGACTCGTACGATCCACAGACGCAGAAATGACCACACCAACTTTTTCATTCTTCTCTAATTTTGTCTCCTTGAGTATTGAGACAGCCACATCAACTCCGTATTAACCACCTACCACATCTGGTTTGCTAAATCCAGCAAGACCACCTCCTCCTCCCCCTTCTCCTCCTGCGAGACATTGCCTTAAGCCCTCCGGAGAATACCTGGCTGAAATGTATTCCACTACGGAATTTTAACTTCATATCAAAGTACCAGCAGGAGCCGCACAGGGTTGGCTGCTGGACCCACGCTACTCCTGAACAATTTTAAGAATTTAGTGAGCCCGGCGTTGTCATAGTGAGTGGGTGGGGGGGAGCACGAGGCTGGGAGAAGGGAAGGGGTGGTGAGGGAAGAAGAATGGCGGGCGAGGGAACGTATGTGAACAACTGAATGGAGGAGAAGAGTGCGTGTGTGTGATAAGAGAGGTGATGAGAACGGGAATATGAAGGAAGGGAGGCAAGGGAGGAGTCGTGAGGGAGGGCGAAAAGATCGGGAGGTGGAGAGGAAGACAGTGTGGCAGGAAGAGGAGGGAGGGAGGCAACGACTCCCGCCCTGCCGCGCTCCGCTCCCCAGGGTCCCGTACTACTGGGGGGAGAGCCTTAGGGTTAACTCCCTCGTATAATGTGGTGTACGCGCCTGCCTGCTAAGCACACTGCTTACGCCCGTCCCCCGCACCCAGGGAGAACCCTCCACCCGATCTGTACACCAAGTCTTCACACATTACCATCAACCCTGAGCGTCTGGTTCGTCAACCGGGTATGGCTGCTACAACAGAGCCAAACCTGAGGCTTCAGAAAGGCCCTGGAGCTGTGGACGGGGGGTGTATGAGCGTTCGTAGCGTGCATGCCTGGATTAAGTTTACTGTTCCACCTCACGCACAGGACTTCTACACAAGGAGAGGGTCGGTCGGAGTCCCCTACATTGCGTGACAGGTAACAATGAGTAACGGTGTTACCATGTCTGACCATGACGGGTCAAGCCACATAGCATAACTGTGGACTGGCTTGTTTGTTCTGGCATCAGGGTGCAGGTGGCGACATCCAAGCAGCCCAAGTGACTTTCATAAAAGACCATCACCAATAACACCTTTACGAAGTCGGACTTTCTTCAGGGAGAGAGAAGACCTCTCCACGTCGTATGATGGCATGATGGGTACGACAGTATGGCCAGAAGAGTCAGGTCAAAGACCTAGCCATCATACTCCTAAGGGTCGTACCGTTAACTCAAAGAGGTTACCACATCTGCTCGAACACTACGAAGTCTCCACTACAGCTGAACCGTAGAATTCCTCAACTCGTACTCTGCAGTGTCTCACGTACCATGAACTGGTCCAGCCACAGCTCTCTCTCTCTCTCTCTCTCTCTCTCTCTCTCTCTCTCTCTCTCTCTCTCTCTCTCTCGAGGGTTTTCTAACCACTTTCACACTCACCAACAAGGCTGAAGCCAGTCATGTACATCCCAACAAATAACTGCTCCGATGAAAGTAAAACAAACCACAAACCGCTGAAGGTAATAGTGAGAAACCATAGCCACGTATTCTGCTACACGCAGGCCACACCAGGCGACAGTTCCTCCAGTAGCGACGCCTCGGACGAAGATTGGCTGAGACTAATACCCCTCACAATCTTAACTCTACAACGTTCACCATCAGCCACTGTCGCCATGTTTAGCTTCATGTGTAGTTTTAACTTGTGGGATCATAGATTATGTGAAGAAAAATCATGAAACCTTTTTTTTTTTTTCATCTTGCTGCATCTACTAAAAATGAGTATACGAAGGCTTGATAATCTATTCAGAAATACGTGAAATACCAGATTTAATATCAATCAGCCTCACGCCACGACAAATACCATCGAGTACCAAACGACTAAATCACCGTTACCAACAACAGTAGCTGAAGGCAACGAAATAAATGTATTTAAGAAAAGACGTGACGAATACCTCGCTTCGAGTTTACGACAAATGTTGTGTGCTACTCCATAGTTACGAACATATACAGCCATTTCTCTTTAGCTTCCCATTTTCTATGCTCTTCACACTAAGCTCTGTATCTACCTCCTGTATACCTGATGTAGTCTTCGGGGATCTTCTACCCCAACAGCCTGGGCTGGGCCCGTCCCGTCTGCTGGGTTCAGTCGTCGGTCGATCAAGCTGTTGGAAGCCGTCACTATGTACCCGGTTGGTCTGCTACATTCTGTAGGTACTTGTTCAGGGGCCTTTTAAACTTAAATGTGCATTCCACGGTGTGTTTGATGATTGCAGACAAGATGTTGGAGTCCCGGACCCCAGTGTATATATATATATATATATATATATATATATATATATATATATATATATATATATATATTTTTTTTTTTTTTTTTTTTTTTATACTTTGTCGCTGTCTCCCGCGTTTGCGAGGTAGCGCAAGGAAACAGACGAAAGAAATGGCCCAACCCCCCCCCCCATACACATGTACATACACTCGTCCACACACGCAAATATACATACCTACACAGCTTTCCATGGTTTACCCCAGACGCTTCACATGCCTTGCTTCAATCCACTGACAGCACGTCAACCCCGGTATACCACATCGATCCAATTCACTCTATTCCTTGCCCTCCTTTCACCCTCCTGCATGTTCAGGCCCCGATCACACAAAATCTTTTTCACTCCATCTTTCCACCTCCAATTTGGTCTCCCTCTTCTCCTCGTTCCCTCCACCTCCGACACATATATCCTCTTGGTCAATCTTTCCTCACTCATTCTCTCCATGTGACCAACCATTTCAAAACACCCTCTTCTGCTCTCTCAACCACGCTCTTTTTATTTCCACACATCTCTCTTACCCTTACGTTACTTACTCGATCAAACCACCTCACACCACACATTGTCCTCAAACATCTCATTTCCAGCACATCCACCCTCCTGCGCACAACTCTATCCATAGCCCACGCCTCGCAACCATACAAAATTGTTGGAACCACTATTCCTTCAAACATACCCATTTTTGCTTTCCGAGATAATGTTCTCGACTTCCACACATTCTTCAAGGCTCCCAGGATTTTCGCCCCCTCCCCCACCCTATGATCCACTTCCGCTTCCATGGTTCCATCCGCTGCCAGATCCACTCCCAGATATCTAAAACCCTTTACTTCCTCCAGTTTTTCTCCATTCAAACTTACCTCCCAGTTGACTTGACCCTCAACCCTACTGTACCTAATAACCTTGCTCTTATTCACATTTACTCTTAACTTTCTTCTTTCACACACTTTACCAAACTCAGTCACCAGCTTCTGCAGCTTCTCACATGAATCAGCCACCAGCGCTGTATCATCAGCGAACAACAACTGACTCACTTCCCAAGCTCTCTCATCCACAACAGACTTCAGACTTGCCCCTCTTTCCAAAACTCTTGCATTCACCTCCCTAACAACCCCATCCATAAACAAATTAAACAACCATGGAGACATCACACACCCCTGCCGCAAACCTACATTCACTGAGAACCAATCACTTCCCTCTCTTCCTACACGTACACATGCCTTACATCCTCGATAAAAAATTTTCACTGCTTCTAACAACTTGCCTCCCACACCATATATTCTTAATACCTTCCACAGAGCATCTCTATCAACTTTATCATATGCCTTCTCCAGATCCTTAAATGGTACATACAAATCCATATATATATATATATATATATATATATATATATATATATATATATATATATCATACTCTGTCGCTGTCTCCCGCGGTAGCGAGGTAGCACAAGGAAACAGACGAAAGAATGGCCCAACTCAACCACATACATATGTATATACATACACGTCCACACACACACACATACCTATATATTTCAACGTATATACAATATATATATATATATAAATATATATATATATATATATATATATATATATATATATATATATATATTATATATATATATATATTATATATATATATATATATATATATATATATATATACATATATATATATATATATATATATATATATATATATATATATATATATATATATATACACATGTACATAATTCACACTTGCTGCCTTTATTCATTCAAGTCGCCACCCCGCCACACATGTAATGATAACCCCCTCTCCCCGCACAACTGGTCAGTTCTCGGTGTTCGATCTCTGCCAGGGTGACGAGTCATGTTAGACCATCATGCTCCAGGTAACCTCATCACATGCGTTCATTGTCATTATCTCATAAGATGTAAGACCGTTAACTAGCCCAGCGACACCGTTAGTACTAATGCAACAACGACGGGTCATTGTCAGCAGCCACCACCTTCGTTTAGCTCCACATGTACGCATCCGGTCGAAAGGCGTACACCAGCACACACACACACACACATAAACACACACACAGACACACACACACAAACTCATGAAGGAAACGGGAGAAATGTGTCAAAGCAACTATGTCGAACGACCAATATTTTGGAGTACGCAAATGAGGACCTGCCGAATGATGACTGGCTAGGTACTGACAACTTTCAAAACGAGAGAAAGCTACACCACAGATGACACAATTCAGAGCAACTCTTCTTCCCCAGCAGGAATATACTCTTGTATTATCACACAAGGGAAAAACTACAGAGCCTCAAGATGCTTGCAAGTCTTCTTATCGAACAAGTCGAGTCAGAAGAATACGTGGGGGCGGGATAAAACCTCTTCACCAATGCACTAGTTGGAACGTTAACGCAAGAGACGTAACCGTGTGAATATGGCAAAGACTGCAATATATCAACCCAACCACGCAAAGATAATTCCCTCCTGGAATAAGAGATTGGCTTGAAAAAAAAAAATCTAATGAAGGTAAATTAACGTAAAACGCACATAGAAATAAAAACATGGTACATACATAGAAAGTCCCGAGATCAGGCAATGAGATTGTAACCCCCCACCCCACCCCCCACCCCTACCCCAAGCCGTGCAAATAGTATATATAAATACATTTACAATAAAACAGAAGAATAAGGGATGTCTTGACAACCTTAATGTTTCAAAACATTTCTTCGAGAGATGCTAAGACAAAGTGACCAGAAGCCATTACATACAATCAAGAAACTTATTCTAAAAGATTTAAAGACGTACTTTTATAGTACGAGAAAAGCAGATGAATGGAAGAAACACTGTTCAAACTGATTGCTGACAGTTTACATTGGCTGAAAAACTTATATGACAAGAGAAAGTTCAAGAGGTGGGGGTAGAATTCCCTTCCCTTAGATGTGACGGCCAAATAATGCTAGTTAAAGAGCATATCTTAAAGATTCCGACAACGTCTAGGCACTTGGCAAGCTGAGACTCTCTCTCTCTCTCTCTCTCTCTCTCTCTCTCTCTCTCTCTCTCTCTCTCTCTCTCTCTCTCTCTCTCTCTCTCTCAAGCGTTGTGCTGACTTCTGTCTGCTTTCATCAAGGCTGAAGACGACTGCGGCCACAAACAGGTAATTACACAACAAGGTACACGCAGAAGGACCAGGCCGATCAGGAACACATATGAGAGGCTTCACGAACACCTATCAGAGCGAACACCACATGCGGTTTTCTATAAAAAAAAAAAAAAATATATATCACGATGAATAAAAGGAGCTCCAAGAACACTAGATGTGAGGCGGCGGAAGAGAGATCTACACCGACACACAGATCAGATACGCCAAGTCTAATATGCTGATATTTCCACGAGGACGTTTTATGAAAATCTTAAATGAGATAAAGTGGTTATCTGAGATGGTTAATTAAGACGTATATGAAAGAATACATCAAATAGTGAAAGTGAATGAAAAAAAAAACCAACTCTTGGCTGCTAACAGGAGAATGAGCCAGCTGTCAACAGAGTCTACAGTCTCCACTGAAAAATTTCCCACTATATTCTTGGAGCTTGAGCCTGATTATGAACAGCTAAGGAGTCTCGGTAAAGACAGCAAGGTCGTTTTTTTTTTTTTTTTTTTCCATGCTCTACCTGCAAGCTGAGCGCAAATTTAGCATAATCCCCAGAGTTAAGCTGGGCTAGAATGCGAAATAATGGAGTCAGGGTAAATAATATATGACTATAAAGTTGCAACTCACGTACGAGGAGGATCTGGACAATTCACAATGTAGTGTTAGGTCACGAGAACAGACAAGTCTAAAGAGATGATTCGGTTCACACCACAAGTTTGGGTAAAGCAGTGTCACATAAACAGAATCAGAAGTTACAATTACAGGATGAATGAATCTAGAGACTTCGGAATCATAATTGTATATCACGACAGCAGCCAGCACATGGAAGATGAAATGAGGGAACCAAATAACAGAACTTGAGATTGAAGGAACTCAAATGGAAATATAAGGCCACAGGCCAACGTTTATATGTGCTTTTCACGTCTGGTTACCGCAAGTAAAATATCGCAATGAACTAATAGAGAAGGTACAGGAGGGGTGAAAAAAAAAAACTACCAGCAAGAAGAAATTACAGTTGCAATGAACTGCTCTCAGAAATATACATCAAATCTCGGCATACAGCGTGGGGCAAACGTGGACACGGTCTAGAAATACATATGCCAACGTTCATACATACTTACTGACGCGGAAGTGATATTATGCATAATACGGCTGCTTGCACGCACAAAGGATGCGAAGGCACGCAAGCAAACTCAGATACGCACCTGACGAGACTTAGTGCATATATATATATATATATATATATATATATATATATATATATATATATATATATATATATATATATACACACACAAGGCTAAGATATGGTAAAAGAGACGAGGCAACACGACTGTAAAACTCACTCCCCGTAAAACACAAATGGCAATCGCATAAAAGGATATGCATCGTTGAGCACACACACCACCACCACCACCACCTCCACTTGAAAGCGCGTCTCCCCACGTGCTCATGTGGTTTGTGCGAGCAGACAGGCGTCTGCACGAGAGAGCCAGCGTTGCATATCATACATATGTCGCCAGCGTGGGGCTCGCATTCTTTAAATACTCTGTACTTACGGTGAGGCACGATGAGGTGGTGTGTGGTCAACGATGCATGTTTGGTTATGGACTGCTAGTTGTGTGTTATATAGTTTTAAACACTAGTGTTGCCCCGTCTTTCAACCTTGTAGAAATACTGGTGTTGCCCTGTCTCTTACCCTTGAAGAAATACAAAGTCTTAACCATATGTTTACACACACACATACATCCAATCTTATGTCAGGTGCGTTTATGTCTGTTCGCGCACATGAGCTATCAAGTACACTGGCATGGAACCAGCACTCACCATGACATTCGCAACGGACACAAACGGAAGCAAGCACATCCTACCGCTTTCACAAACCCATGCTAAAAAAAAAAAAAGCAATTAAAATGTGTCGCTGATAAACGCCTATTTTCCAAGGACGCTGTTTTACCGCAATGAAAATTTGATTAAAAAAAAAATGTCACCGAGCCTTTATGTGGTCTGCCTGCTTGTTGACTGGACGGCACTTCATCAGCCGGTAATGAGCCACTTTACTCTGCTATTCAACGTATTATTTCACCTGCCATAATTCATACAGACTTATGAAACGACAATTCAGAGTCTGGCAGAACACGCGAGTCTGTTCCTCTGCCCCGCGCATAAACAATACCCAACGGGTTCCCAAAAACGAGGCGCTTCAAGTACGCGGGAGAAACAAACTTGTGCATCTACGCACCGAAATGCGATTAGCGACGAAATGTTACCGGGTCAAACATGGCGAGGGAACGGTAAACGAGAACCGCGAAAATATATTCGTGGCAACAGGTAGTGGGAGGGAACTAATGTAACAACATTTCGCAACTTCCGGGTAGAAAGACGTACATAATGCATGTGACAAGTTCAGGAACGATAATGATGTGGTAGGGGATGATGAGAGTACGCGTGTAGGAGGGAATGATGATGTGGTGGGGTGGAGGGGTGATGAAAGAACGCGTGAAGGGAATGATGATGTGGTGGGGCAAGTGATGCGAGCACGGGTGATGGGAATGATGATGTGGTGGGGCAAGTGATGCGAGCACGCGTGAAGGGAATGAATGGCGTTGGAGGGCGAGTGTTCATGAAGGGAATGATGTGATGAGGGGGCGGGTGATGCGAATGTCCATAAAGGGAATGATGTGACGTGGTCGAGGATGCGAGTATGCATAAAGGGAATGATGATGATGTGAGGCGAGGACAGAGTGCGAAATAAGAGAATGATGGTGATGGTATCATGATGCTTTTTTTTTTTTATGAAGAAAACACATTAGACAGTAACGAGACGAAAAAAGTATCATCAGTGATACTAAATGGAACTGTTGGACTAAAAACTATAAACAAATGATAAAGAAGACGAAACGAAATGGAAGAAAAGTCGATAAAAGAGAGGACTGGGGAGTCCAGTTCACGGCTGGGTGAGCATAACGCAATGTTTTGAGGACAACAACTCTGTGAAGACCAAATCCCAGACCACAAAGATCAAAATCCCGAGGTGCTGCCAGCATGAGGTGAAACATATGTGCTGGACTGTGGTATAAAACTTTGTCGATCGACTGAGCCTCTGAGGCATGACTGAAAAAAATAGAAACTTTGGAAGGATCTATGAAAGTTTCAAATCGATCAAGTTATTAAAAGTAAGCAAGCGATATATTACAGGACTGAATTACATAGAGTAATGGAGATGATGGGCGAAACGGTGCAAAGAAACTTGGAAGAAATGTGCAGTCATAAAATGTCACACTTTCGAAAGGATGAAGCTTGTTGAAAGAACCAAAAACGGATGATGGTATCAACGTAACTATTGGAACTTTAGGATCAACTTGTGCTAGTTTAAATGTTAAAGGTAGTGAACAATAAAGCAGATACTATCCTGCTAAGTATAGGTGTTTATGAATATTCAGTGAGGTAGAAGTGTAAAGGTACGATTGATCACATCCGGTACAGCAAACGACCGTGGATCATTTCGTTGGAATGTGTCATGGCTTCAAGAGGAAGTGAACAGGTTCGAGCGAGGAAAACTTACTACGAATCAATGTAATAACGTAATACATGGAAGAGAGATGTGTCAGTCGCTGCACAATAGCCGTGGTGGGTGATATGGGGAGAGGATATAGTAGTCATTCACCACTGCTAACTCGGCGAGTCTCTGCCGGCCTAGTCTTCGGTAAAACTAAAAACAAAATTTAAAGGAATCTGATATGATCATTGTGGAATACAACTACACGCTATGAGGATGCGTCGAACCACAGCGGACTTCAAAATAAGGTGATAGATTATCAGTTAATGTGATATCGCTTTTAACCTTATCTACGTTGATTATGGAGGTTCGTCAACCTCCACATCTCTGTCAAGGGCCTGCATTGTTGTCCCTCTTGGAATCGGGCGGACCAGAAACCTCGGTGCTTACAAGAAATCTAAGGTTCAATGTACTACTTTTGATGGTCAGGTTGATCTGGGTTTTCTATCCCCACAGCCCGGGCTGGGCCAAGGTTGCTAGGTTGTGTCGTTGGTCAACCATGCTCTGGGAAGACGGAAGGTGAAGGACGAAGTCTCGCTGTTATCTACCATCGCTCGCACTGCACACTAGAGGCTAACTTGAGGAGGAAGGTCATTCCAGCCTCCATAGATCATCACACAGCCTGACAACAGATCCACATGTCGCCCTCTGCATCAGAGGTGTTCCTATACTGACATCTAGACATCAAATATCAGATCCTCGCTTGTCAGGTACACTTATTACATTTATATATAATAAATACCTGTTAAGCGAGCTTTTAGAAGTCTTCTACTACATTTTGAGTAACAAATGGAAAAGACTAGAGACACTTAAAGCCAACATTTCTCTGTGTTTATGGCATCTTCGATTCTACCGGTAATGCTTTAAAGTCATCCATACCAGTCACGCCAACAGGAAACCCATATTTTTTAATCGCAGACAAAATCATGCCTTCCTGGATTTTTCTTGCTTAAGTTACGACGCATCTTCCTCGTCCGTGCTCCAAATTTCGGTCGTAATTTCAGCGAGGATGGCTGAATGGAAGTTAGCAGAGTTATGAGTAGCAGTAAATTTAATCTTTTTTAAGAAAAAACAAACAAAGGAATGTCATCTATAAGTCCGTTTGCAAAGATTGTATATCTTCCATACAGTACATCATCGTCGCTAAAAGCCTGTGATATTCCAGTGTTGTTAAAGTTTCGCGGAACTTTATCTTGATCTTTAACACAACGACTCCTTCGGGTGTTCAGCTGCCTCGTTGCCCTGTCCGTGTCTGGCTACCGGTGGCACGAGCCCATTAGGCCTTTGAAACAACTGCAGGCCGGCAGGTTGGGTACACTCTGCACAAAACTTTCCCCATCTCTTTTTTTTTTTTCCGAAAATGTCCAAAGCACGCGACAAGCCACTGCCTCCCACAGCCTGCGTGAGAGTTGGTAACTTGAGGGTTGTAGTTGCGATGTCGCAGCTTCTTTCCGCCTACAGCCTGACTGAATTAACTTGATCAGGTTTTCTCAACTCTTCCAATCTAGTTTTTTCTTCCTTAACAGATGAAGTGACAATCTTTCTACTATAAACCTAAAAAATTCTGGCCTATGAAAATTAAACACTATGTCCTACATATTTTGTGGACACGTTCTATCGAGGGAATAAAGACCTGTGACTCAATTCTGTAAAATGTCATAACCGG
Organism: Panulirus ornatus; assembly: GCF_036320965.1. Taxonomy (NCBI): domain Eukaryota; kingdom Metazoa; phylum Arthropoda; class Malacostraca; order Decapoda; family Palinuridae; genus Panulirus; species Panulirus ornatus. Next base: position 25,258,230 of record NC_092291.1, read on the forward strand.
ATACAGTTGAAGGAAACTACCTTCATTTCATTTGTATTCTCAGATTCGCCAGAGCAAGTATTCGTTGTCGATCAGAATACATAAAAACAAAAATTCCTTGATTTTACAGACAGAGCGCCGGCGGCTATGAAGAGTTCTTCGCACCGGAAGAGGTTTAAGAGCATCAGTAGAAAGTCGCCATTCTTAAGAAACTCACAAACTCCTGCCTTTGAAACCTTGCTTGTGGGCCTAAACAATTATGTTCCAGTTATCTCTTTTCTAAAAATATAAAGAAAAGAAATAAGATATCTTGAATCTCTATATTTCGTTCAGGACATTAGAACCCTCTTCAGGAGTGTGACAATGTACCTAAAGCAAAAGAATTTTGGCAAAATATGAGGCAAGTTAAGGAACATCATGTCTGGTCAAATATGGCCTCTCCTATAGACTGGGGTAAGGCGTGTACCAAAGGTAATCCACTACCTTTGAGAGAGGTTACGATCGGGGATATAATCGACTGTTCACTCGACAATTTTCTGAATATGTACCTTAAGAGTTGAAGAATGAAAGGTTAAAATTCTTCACTTACACACCAGAAAGTGCCTAATGGTGCACAACTGTTTTCCTAATCTACGTGGCAAGGCAAAATTTTCAGGTATAAGTGCCGAAGTTTCCTTCAGCATTAACTAGAAACACTGTGAAATCTTGAAGCGGCTAATGATAATTCGATCACCATATGTTTAGGATACAGAGGAATAAACCAATGATGATATTCTCCTACACAGGTACCTACAAAGTGTACCGGACTAGCCAGGCTGCAAAGTTCATGGTACTTCATCAGCTACCAAGAGTTCGGTCGATCCTCAACCCAACCCAGCGGCCTCGGCTATGAGGGGTAGAAGGTCCCCGAAATCTGCATCAGATAAATTATTCAAAATATTTCTAAACGTATTTTTTGAAGGGGGTGGCTCAAAATACTAGGATATGTACACGTTAATCAGTTAATCACTCATAATGATAGAACGATAATCTATCTAACAAGATAAAAAGCAGTTATCTAACCTTCACTTATCGTTTGACCTACACCCGAATAATTAGCCTGTATCAACTATGCCCATAACGAACTCTATACAGCTCCCGGCAACCTGGCTTATCTAATTCCCAAAGACCGAGGGAAGCGTTCACAGGAGGGAGAGGAGCAGATGGAGCACGACATAGTCCTCCCCAGCCGCTCGTTGTCTGCCGCCAATCCATTCCTGACAACCCCCAGTCGCCCCCAGGTCAGGAGGAACCCAGACACAACTGCTGCTAACAAGAGCCAAGCCGCGTTATCACCGACACTTAGGGATAATTAGTTTAATCGACATCTGCTCTCTGGTTATATGCACCTTTAGAACAGATGTTATCACCTAGCAATATACGTAATGCTGTACAAGTTCACTAACTGGGAAAGAAGAAGAAGAAAAAAAAGGAATATTTCTAAACGAAAAATATCAATTTTCCTACTTTACAAGTCGACTTTCATGATCCTAACCACTTGGCTTGGATTGTGGTAAATCAAGGGATAAAAAGGAAAAAAAAAAATAGTTTTTGTCTTCTCTCTTGGCTCTGTCACCTTTATGGATGGAACTGGGAGAGCAAGCCACGCTTATAAATTTAAATGACCACATTCTGGGTGGTACTCATTACACTTACAAGTTATTCCACTGTGAACAATTCGTAATATGTACAGTGCTCTGCCAACGTTAACGCAGTAATCAAAGTTTACTCTACAGTGTGAAAATTGACACATGAACCGGTGTAATACGCACGAAAACGCAATTCTGCCGGAATGCAGTTGCCGGCACCTTCGCAAGACACGCTATATTTATACGCACCCTTTCCCTTTACGCAGCAGCTACGGGATCGTCTCCTCTAGCTGGGACGTTACGGTAAGAGATACTTCAGTCAGTGGCGCAGCGACTTAAACATTTGTATCGACGAGACAATACCAACAGATTCGTTTGACGCTCTCCGTGTTGATGTTCCCTTCACATATACCCGCTTCTCGAAAACCACTAAATCAGCCCAAAGAAATCTAACGTACCCTAACATTCTTTAACGTGATCGCTGCAGGTGGAGTAGAGCTATGATAGCAACAAGGAATCCAGTGATAGGACTGTAATCGATACTGGTGTTTGAATCGGCCCGCGCCACTAGAATAGATACTCACACACCCATAGCTTCTCTGTCAAGATTCGATCCTGCTGGACTCACAGTCAGTCAGTTTCCTTTATTCTTCTGTAACCCACAAAGTTGGCTGTCAGGCGTCAACATAATCATCCTGGCCTTGTTAGATCATCTGAAAATCCACTTTATAACATACCTAAGTTGAAATTATAGCTTACCGAGTGTCTTAGAAATCGAACTGGGAAAACTGGAACGAGAGTTGGTGTTATTTTCTGTCAACAATGATCTCCACCGCAGTACCTTCATTTATCATCACCAGGATATTGTTCACTGGAGACCAAACTACCGGTCTTCCCTGATGAACGAAGATGACAACTGAACTCGAACAACAGACCATCGAGTCCTAACGAGGTTGTTTGAGAGCGGTAGAGCACAAACTCATGGATTAAAATGGTAAGCGGAGAAAAACATTTTCAAAGACGAAAACCTGTAAACTTAACGTATGACCCGGTCTCCTGACCCCGCTGTTCAGTACTTGAGTGATCATCTCAACACACAAACCAGACTTACGGTCCCTCGTGTTTAAATCCACTTACAGTAACTCGGTCCCGGTTCGTCTTTATCAAGTTCCTGAAACATGTATGATCCTCAGGAGTTCCAAAATTCCAGTCTTTCTCCGATATCATAAATGTGTGCAATTAGTACAATGTTCCAACACAGGTGCAATGTGGCGTTTGTAAATGTCTCAGAAGCCCTCCCACCCCCGCCAACCCAAATGACTGGAGGCGAACCTCACCAGCACCGCTCGTAGCACCTCTAACGGGAACGCCCCCACCCGCTACCCCACCGCTCTCTACCCCACCCACACGGTGCACCACCACCTCCCTCACTATCTTAATGAAATGAAATATTCAATCTACTATACAGACGAAGAGAAAGCCTATAAATTACTGGTCTTCATTACGCGTATTAAACATAATCCTTGGTTAACAATTCATTAGTGACAATTCTGGAAATCAAAGAATACTTGCATAAATTCTGAAACAGAGAAGTGGATAACTATCATCAATCTAAGCAGGTGTATCTAGAGCACCTGTCAGTCAGCAGGAAATACCGTCACATGGTGAGAGTGCGAGGTAAGACCCGACCCTGAACTCCCAACTCGCGGACAAGTTGAGGGTCACTTGCCTCGGGGCGCCTCAACGCACGGGCATCTTACCTTAGTTACCACGTCGAAATCATTTCGTCTGGCGATGGCATTAGCTTCCTCGTCTCCTCCTTCGATGTGAGCAGCCCATTCGTGAGTGTAATCCCCAACTTCGGCCTTCACCATCCCCGAGATCACCACTAACACCAGAACCGCGCCACACATGACATTCACCACACGCATTTCAGGACAGATCCGCTGCATTTTGGCCGGTTGTGGGAAATATGTGGGGGTAATTCGAGATAATATGACTGCAAACAATTAATATGTAGATAATTTAACTCTACATAGATCTTATCCAATCTTCTGAACAGCTTCTATCATTGTTGTAGCAACTCTGGACCGGAAGAGGCGCGCAGACCCTCACGCGACCACTGTTCAACACACACTGAGCATACTTTGCGCCACTGCCAGGAGTGCGAGCGAGCAGCCAGACACTAGTGGCCTCTGGTGGCGCGGTCGAGAACCACTTTCTTACAATGTCTGTAATTGCTCATTTAAGCTAATTCACATGGTATTTATTTACGAAAGATGCATAAGGGACTATAAGCATCAGAAAGCAAGCGATGTTTAATGCATATGCGGAACGTGTAACTGTATACAGGCACAGACATCCCACCGAAATACATCTCAGGTATTTTCTTCACACAAATAACTGTGCGATCAATTGTCGGGTCTTTTCATACAACAGTTCGTCCTCATTTCCCAACACACAAAGCTTAAGGAACGGGAAATGTCACAGTACACCTTTGTCGTTTTTGCACACTTAGTACTAAGAGGTCACGAACCTAAGCAAAGAACTTCGTGGTTCATTAGGCATGATGCTCTTCACAAGCACGAGACAGTAATTATGCAATTTGCTTTCGTTTTCCGGGTAACATTACTGGCTAAATTCCTGTCGTATACTGACAAAAAAGACAAATTCTGATTTTAGTCATTCTGTGGTCATCGCTCCAGGCCTGTGAATTATACCTTTAATCAAGGAACGACCATTATTTTGGCTGACATCATTGTTTAGAGGTAAATCCCGCTTACCAAATACCGTAATAATAAACGTAGAACACGGTGTAAAAGGCAAATGCTGTTCATGTAATCATTAATTAATCTAAAATGATTACATCAAATATGACGGCACGTTGACACAAGTCACTCATGCATCGTACAGTTGCGTCACTTATCAAAACCGAGGCCAGGTTACCTCAGAAAGACATTCATCATCTCATTCTAATATCTGTGTAAATATCTGAGTAATGAGGACATGTGAAGAATAGAAAAGTTAATCTATCCGCGGAAATAACCCTGTCACGATAAGCCGGAGGGAACGATATCAATATATCGTCCATCTTCTGATGTATCGTCAATGATAAGGCAATCTTCAACAAGGTCTGTCAAGTTATTTCGTCTGATATTGTGCGCGGCGATAAGCCCGGTAACCAGCGCCATCTGGAGGCTGTAACTTTACCCAACAGATTTATAGTGTCATAAGGACGGCGCCGGCGACCAGCGAAATGACACACACACCACAGTCCCCAGGCTGGGTTTTTACCGCAAATTTAATTTTGTCTAGAAAATTGATATAACATATATATATATATATATATATATATATATATATATATATATATATATATATATATATATATATATATATATATATATGAGAGAGAGAGAGAGAGAGAGAGAGAGAGAGAGAGAGAGAGAGAGAGAGAGAGAGAGAGAGAGAGATTACATACACAAGTATATACATGTATAGTTCGTGTGTGTGTGTGTGTGTGTGTGTGTGTGTGTGTTGGTGAATTCCTAAAGACTGAGCTCAGATCACAGTGTCTCAACGAAAAGACGTGGCTTTGGGAATGAGCTGATATACTAAACACTCGTTGACATTCTGCGTTTATCAGGACTCTCTACGTAATGAGTTTGTTCCACTGGTAACGACACAATACTTGCCCAGGGTACAATCTTCTCTCTCGACATAAATCACTTCGACTAGACTCGCTATAAATGCAAACCTAATCTCGAAATCAACAGGACACTCACGAAAATTGAGTGAGGAATTTTACAAGTACTCGAGAATTTAACCATAATTTAAAAGAAATTAACTGCTACACACTATACTGCCTTATCTATAAGACTTTGACCTTCTTTAACAAACATTTATGCATTCATTTTTTTTTTACCTAAAGATATCATCATGTTCTTTTCTGGTTCTATTTCTTTACTGAGTCGTATGATGCCATGGTAGAGCGAAACTTGCATTACTGCTAAACCACCATTATGGTGCACCCACCTGACACATCCTATACCGAACTTTATGACACACGACCATTACCACCTCTCTCCCAAGGAGCATCCTATTCACCCTATGCGGAGCGTTATTATACTCTGGCACTGCTGCACCTTCCCATGGGAGCATTTCGATTCCGTAATCACCAAACTCACCAGGTGCTGATCCATATAACATCCTAGCTTCGTTATGATCGTACTCGGCACCTTCCACTGTGTTGAGTCTCAGGATAGTCCCAACCGTAATACAAGCTCACAATCTCTTCCCTTGCAACTCTCTTCTCCCCAGTCCCCTCCCAGTCTGCCCTTCCAAATCCCTCTCCCACTCTACCTTCTCTAATGAATCCTCATTCTCCCCTCCCTGGTCTATCTCCACTCTACCCTCCCCGCGTTCCTCTCTCCCCTACCTCACATCTCTTTCACCTATTTACTCCCCACAACCTCCCCATCATATTCCCTTAAGCTCAGCGCAACCAAAGGTTTCCGAAGACTCCACCTCCAGTCTTCCATGGGAATCCAATGGAGAATGGCAGTATCAACAGACATTCCACTGCTTGTTCTCTCTCATTATGATCGACCTCACCCCCAGCACGGCGCCCTTCGGTGGGCTGGAGCGTACCGAAGAAGGTGATTGCGCTGTGGGGCATGGGGATTAAAAGTAAGCCAAGGAACATGAAGCAGCAAAAATGGCTTCATATAAAATCTTATTCAACCTGAAGTTGCTTTATTCCTGCCTCTTCCTCAGACCGATGTACAGATGTACGGAGGTTCTCTCCTCAAACTCTGATGCCGTTCCTTGCCCAATTATGCCTAAGGTTAACCCCTGAAGCCTTTCGCCGTTGGCAGTTTTACGAGTCTGGACATAAATGTTTCCCGGCAAAATCATTTGCTAAGGTGTTTCTTCGTCTGTACGTTTGAGAACCTCTCCTGAAACGTAATGCTGGCTCCGGTCTATGTACATGAAGGATTTGGCCTCAAAGTCAATGCTGGTACAGTCTCATAAGAAACTCTCTCCCGTTTTCTTTCCCTCCCTACGTCAAAAAATGAAAAGAAATAAAGAATGAGTGTTGAGACAGACTGAGCCGTGATTCTAAATCGAGATGAAAAAAAAAAAAAAAGATGAATATGAAAAACAGAAGTTAATCTGAAAACTGCTGAATCCCCGCCAGAGTTTCTATTTCAGTCACGTCCCGTCATACAAATAATAAAGTTCAATTCTGCGGCTGGCGCGGGTACAGAGCCATGTCACGTGACGCAATGTCTGCAGGTTCCTTTCATCTTTCACCTTCGAATTTTTTTCTTTCGCCTTTTTTTTCCCCTAAGTCTGTTACCATTAACCTTTTTGGTTAAACTAAATCCCGTTTAAGGGGTTTTATGTGCACACCTTTTACCTCGGTGTGGCCCAGCGGGCGCGCTGTAAGACAGACCCTGGTTGTGAAAAAAAAAAAAAAAGGCCCTGAAGTTGTGTAATGACTTCGAGAAGTTTGAACGTAGCTTGTGACCTGATGATGAACCCTGGAACCTTAAGAGCTTGGGCGGAAGTGTCACTATCAGACCGCAACGGTGTTTGGTTCTGTTCCGTCAACATTCAATTCTCTCGGTGATATAAGGTTCGATTCAGAAACCGTCAAACAAAAAAAGATAAGAAACTAGACACTAGCCTAAGCTAGGTACTCAGTTTATCGACCGGACCCATAGGAAAGGATGAACAGCTGAGTTGTCTGTGGGCCTAATGTTCCGATCATATACTTTCGACCCAGGGTACCCCGTTAATGCATCTTGTTCAGCATCGATAACCGCTACATCACGGAGGTCCATGTAAGTTTAAAAACCATGAAAATCTCTGGTACTGTAAATAGGAGAGAGAAAAAAACAGAGAGAGCGGCTAATGGCCTCCAGGTTTAGCGAAAACTAAACCAATGTTAGAATGGCCTTCCAGTTTAGCGAAAACTAAACCAGTGTTAGAAGTCTGGCTTTACCGTGGGGGATAGGTGTATAGAAGCGACCCACTACGTTTTGCTATCTGAGGTTAATATGGGAGTATTCCATCTGGCAGAGTACACCTCACAGTGTCCTTCAATGTCAGAAACAGGGCGCAAAACAGTCACAATATACAATAGGAAAATCCTCCATAGAAAAATGACTATAATGCCTATCAACATAAAAAAAATAAAGTTAGACTGTATAATCCTTCTTAAGTGACACTGATAAAAAACTAGTTTACCCGAAATTTGCACAAGAGACATAAAACTGAACTGTGAGGATTGGGCAAGATAATGACTGCCCAGCTCATTACTTACGAATATCTGTATTATTACAGTACTGTCGTGCTCATTAACCACGAATACTGGTACTGTTATAGTACTGTTATGCTCATCATTTATGAATATCTACGAATACTGATATTGTTACAACACTGTCGTGCGTATCACTTACGAATATCAGTCCTGCTACAATACTGTCGTGCACGTATCGTGTACGAATACTGACACTATTACAGTATCATCGTCTTCATCACTTACGAATATCTGTACAGTTACAGTTAGTCATGTACATCACTTACGAATATTGTCAGTGTCACAGTTACTATCGTATACACCACCTACGAATATTGTCAGTGTTACAGTATCTTTACCATAAGGAATTACTTTTGATGGCCTGTGGGCATTCCACCTACGTTTTTTTAACACAGAAAAAAACTGAGGAGGGTTCCTTGCTAAGAAGGATGTCGAATCACTAGCCGTACTGGCATGACAACTAACTTCTCTACGTTAATTTGTTCCGTCGAATAAACCTCTGTGTGTTATGCTGACAGGTATCACTCATTTGCACTCACTCAGTTATGGTCGTCTTTACTACAGCTGTATTCGGTTTTATGAGAATTTGATGTTAATGATTGATTTAACATCCAAATAAATCAAAAAGTGCCATGTTTTCTATGATACACTGTGTTCATTACATACTACTCTCGTATTGAGCTTTACATTAATTTTTCTCCTGTGAACTTTTATTTCGCGCTCCCAACCCACCATGACCAAATCCTGGAGGCGAGCCTTCCTTAACTACCCTAGTGAGAGGAGCCTTACGTTCTTCCGTATGTCTTAGAAATTCAACAAACACCGGGAAACCAAATTTAGTGTTCATGTACAGGTATATTAGGTTATATCTTCTACGTAGAAAAAAACTCGTAGTCACGTCACTAGTTTATAAGTTAACTCCTGTACGTGGAGCACATAGAGTGCCCGGCACAGACACTGGTTCAGTTTACGCTGGTGTCGAGCGTCCGTGCTCTGTTGACTGACGAAGAAATCGAAGGATCATTGGGTAACTATGTTATATCTAGGCCTTCATAGATTTTATATAATATATATATATATATATATATATATGTATATATATATATATATATATATATATATATATATATATATAAAAGGAGCGTGTATTTAATTTTCATTCTCGATCTGAGTATGTGATGTGGATGGTATAACTCCTCCAGCTTCAACTGTTCTCGGCGTAGCCTGCTGACATGCGTGATCACAACAGGTGCTTTTTTTAAAGATCGTCTTCCTCCTGACGCCTTTCCTGCTGTTCCTACTAGTGAGTGACAGTCTCTGCTGCTGCCGCTCTTCCCACGGCCACAGTCATCGCTGCCGCTAATGTCTATAGTTCAGTGTCTAGTGATGATACATCACAATTCTGCATAGCGCTACTCTTAATACAGTTACTCCTTGGGCTCTCCTATGCATCGACTGGCGCGGGAAAGAATCACAACTACCGTTTACTCTCTCGACCACAGTTGTCACTACCCACAGCCGGAACTAACACTCCGCCAGCCAAGTCTTACCACACACTGTCGACCAGATGCAATCAAGAGATCAGAGAAATATTCCGTGATATTATGAATATGCAATGAACTGTTTATCGAGTTTGGTCTTTTTATGAATGGAATATGTACGATACCCTGAACAAAGAGGCTCCTGTAAGAGAACAATGAAGTCTTTCAAAATATCGATGCTGGGTGTATGGGGACCAAAAGAGGTGATCAGTTTAAACGTGTGATGATGAATCCTCTCTCTCTCTCTCTCTCTCTCTCTCTCTCTCTCTCTCTCTCTCTCTCTCTCTCTCTCTCTCTCTCTCTACCAAATGGCGTCCTAACTACGTCTCTTCGTTGTACATCAACTAACTTATTCTTGTATTTCCCCTGATGATGTGATTATTACAGGAAAGTGCACTTGGGAACTTATCGTATTTCATTTCCCCGTGGACTCATATGAATATATATATATATATATATATATATATATATATATATATATATATATATATATATATATATATATATATATATTTTTTTTTTTTTTTTTTTTTTTTTTATACTTTGTCGCTGTCTCCCGCGTTTGCGAGGTAGCGCAAGGAAACAGACGAAAGAAATGGCCCAACCCTCCACATACACATGTACATACACACGTCCACACACGCAAATATACATACCTACACAGCTTTCCATGGTTTACCCCGGACGCTTCACATGCCTTGATTCAATCCACTGACAGCACGTCAACCCCTGTATACCACATCGCTCCAATTCACTCTATTCCTTGCCCTCCTTTCACCCTCCTGCATGTTCAGGCCCCGATCACACAAAATCCTTTTCACTCCATCTTTCCACCTCCAATTTGGTCTCCCTCTTCTCCTCGTTCCCTCCACCTCCGACACATATATCCTCTTGGTCAATCTTTCCTCACTCATTCTCTCCATGTGCCCAAACCATTTCAAAACACCCTCTTCTGCTCTCTCAACCACGCTCTTTTTATTTCCACACATCTCTCTTACCCTTACGTTACTTACTCGATCAAACCACCTCACACCACACATTGTCCTCAAACATCTCATTTCCAGCACATCCATCCTCCTGCGCACAACTCTATCCATAGCCCACGCCTCGCAACCATACAACATTGTTGGAACTACTATTCCTTCAAACATACCCATTTTTGCTTTCCGGGATAATGTTCTCGACTTCCACACATTTTTCAAGGCTCCCAAAATTTTCGCCCCCTCCCCCACCCTATGATCCACTTCCGCTTCCATGGTTCCATCCGCTGACAGATCCACTCCCAGATATCTAAAACACTTCACTTCCTCCAGTTTTTCTCCATTCAAACTCACCTCCCAATTGACTTGACCCTCAACCCTACTGTACCTAATAACCTTGCTCTTATTCACATTTACTCTTAACTTTCTTCTTCCACACACTTTACCAAACTCCGTCACCAGCTTCTGCAGTTTCTCACATGAATCCGCCACCAGCGCTGTATCATCAGCGAACAACAACTGACTCACTTCCCAAGCTCTCTCATCCCCAACAGACTTCATACTTGCCCCTCTTTCCAAGACTCTTGCATTTACCTCTTGCATTTATATATATATATATATACATTTTTTTTTTTTCTTTCTTTCTTTCTTTTCTTTCATACTATTCGCCATTTCCCGCGTCAGCGAGGTAGCGTTAAGAACAGAGGACTGGGCCTCTGAGGAAACATCCTCATCCAGCCCCCTTCTCTGTTCCTTCCTTTGGAGAAAAAAAATAAGGGAGGGGAGGATTTCCAGCCCCCCGCTCCCTTCCCTTTTAGTCGCCTTCTACGACACGCAGGGAATACGTGGGAAGTATTCTTTCTCCCCTATATATATATATATATATATATATATATATATATATATATATATATATATATATATATATATATATATATATGTATATATATATATATATATATATATATATATATATATATATATATATATATATATATATATGTATATATATATATATACATATATATATATATATATATATATATATATATCATCCCTGGGGATAGGGGAGAAAGAATACTTCCCACGTATTCCCTGTGTGTCGTGGAAGGCGACTAAAAGGGAAGGGAGCGGGGGGCTGGAAATCCTCCCCCTCTCATTTTTAGTTTTCCTAAAGAAGGAACAGAGGAGAGGGCCAAGTGAGGATATTCCCTCAAAGGCTCAGTCCTCTGTTCTTAACGCTACCTCGGTAACGCGGGAAATGGCGAATAGTATGGAAAAAAACATATATATATATATATATATATATATATATATATATATATATATATATATATATTCCTATGAGTCCACGGGGAAAATGAAACACGAAAAGTTCCCAAGTGCACTTTCGTGTAATAATCACATCATCAGGGGAGACACAAGAGAGAAATATAATTCAGTTGGTGAGCCTTGATTAGCGATTAGGAGAAAGCAGTAACGAAAGGAGAAAGTCCAGGACAGCTTGTAGAGAAGTAATAGAGAGCCGTGTGGAATCCATGTTGGAAAGGATCACAATTTTGCGCGCGATCCTTTCCAACATGGATTCCACACGGCTCTTCTATTACTTCTCTACAAGCTGTCCTGGACTTTCTCCTTTCGTTACTGCTTTCTCCAAATCGCTAATTAAGGCTCACCAACTGAATTATATTTCTCTCTTGTGTCTCCCCTGATGATGTGATTATTACACGAAAGTGCACTTGGGAACTTTCGTGTTTCATTTTCCCAGTGGACTCATAGGAATATCTTGATCACGCGCAAAATTGTGATCCTTTCCAATATATATATATATATATATATATATATATATATATATATATATATATATATATATATATATATATATATATATATATATAGTCATGGGTGATTTGAATGCAAAGGTAAGCAATGTGGCAGTTGAGAGAATAATTAGTATACATGGGGTGTTCAGTGTTGTAGATGGAAATGGTGAAGAGCTTGTAGATTTATGTGCTGAAAAAGGACTGGTGATTGGGAATACCTGGTTTAAAAAGAGAGATATACATAAGTATACGTATGTAAGTAGGAGAGATGGCCAGAGAGCGTTATTGGATTACGTGTTAATTGATAGGCGCGCGAAAGAGACTTTTAGATGTTAATGTGCTGAGAGGTGCAACTGGAGAGATGTCTGATCATTACCTTGTGGAGGCGAAGGTGAAGATTTGTAGAGGTTTTCAGAAAAGAAGAGAGAATGTTGGGGTGAAGAGAGTGGTGGGAGTAAGTGAGCTTGTGAAGGAGACTTGTGTGAGGAAGTACCAGGAGAGACTGAGTACAGAAGGGAAAAAGGTGAGAACAAAGGAGGTAAGGGGAGTGGGGGAGGAATTCGATGTATTTAGGGAAGTAGTGATCCCTTGCGCAAAAGATGCTTGCGACGTGAGAAGTGTGGGAGGTGGGCAGATTAGAAAGGGTAGCGAGTGGTGGGACGAAGAAGTAAGATCATTATCGAAAGAGAAGAGAGAGGCATTTGGACGATTTTTGCTGGGAAATAATGCAAATTAGTGGGAGATGTATAAAAGAAAGAGGCAGGAGGTCAAGAGAAAGGTGCATTAGGTGAAAAAGAGGGCAAATGAGAGTTGGGGTGAGAGAGTATCATTAAATTTTAGGGAGAATAAAAAGATGTTTTGGAAGGAGGTAAATAAAGTGCGTAAGACAACGGAACAAACGGGAACTTCAGTGAAGGGGGCTAATGGGGAGGTGATAACAAGTAGTGGTGATGTGAGAAGGAGATGGAGTGAGTATTTTGAAGGTTTGTTGAATGTGTTTGATGATAGAGTGGCAGATATAGGGTGTTTTGGTCGAGGTGGTGTGCAGTGATTTGGTAATCAGAGAAGAGGTAGTAAAAGCTTTCCGGAAGATGAAAGTCGTCAAGGCAGCGGGTTTGGATGGTATTGCAGTGGAATTTATTAAAAAAGGGGGTGACTGTATTGTTGACTGGTTGGTAAGGTCATTTAATGTATGTATGATTCATGGTGAGGTGCCTGAGGATTGGCAGAATGCTTGCATAGTGCCATTGTACAAAGGCAAAGGGGATAAGAGTGAGTGCTCAAATTACAGAGGTATAAGTTTATTGAGTATTCCTGGGAAATTATATGGGAGGGTAATGATTGAGAGGGTGAAGGCATGTACAGAACATCAGATTGGGGAAGAGCAGTGTGGTTTCAGAAGTGGTAGAGGATGTGTGGATCAGGTGTTTGCTTTGAAGAATGTATGTGAGAAATACTTAGAAAAGCAAATGGATTTGTATGTAGCATTTATGGATCTGGAGAAGGCATATGATAGAGTTGATAGAGATGCTCTGTGGAAGGTATTAAGAATATATGGTGTAGGAAGCAAGTTGTTTGATTCAGTGAAAAGTTTTTATCGAGGATGTAAGGCATGTGTACGTGTAGGAAGAGAGGAAAGTGATTGGTTCTCAGTGAATGTAGGTTTGCGGCAGGGGTGTGTGATGTCTCCATGGTTGTTTAATTTGTTTATGGATGGGGTTGTTAGGAAGGTGAATGAAAGAGTTTTGGAAAGAGGGGCAAGTATGCAGTCTGTTGTGGATGAGAGAGCTTGGGAAGTAAGTCAGCTGTTGTTCGCTGATATACAGCGCTGGTGGCTGATTCGTGTGAGAAACTGCAGAAGCTGGTGACTGAGTTTGGTAAAGTGTGTGAAAGAAGAAAGCTGAGAGTAAATGTGAATAAGAGCAAGGTTATCAGGTACAGTAGGGTTGAGGGTCAAATCAATTAAGAGATAAGTTTGAATGGAGAAAAACTGGAGGAAGTAAAGTGTTTTAGATATCTGGGAGTGGACTTGGCAGCGGATGGAACCATGGAAGCGGAAGTGAATCATAGGGTGGGGGAAGGGGCGAAAATTCTGGGAGCCTTGAAGAATGTGTGGCAGTCGAGAACATTATCTCGGAAAGCAAAAATGGGTATGTTTGAAGGAATAGTGGTTCCAACAATGTTGTATAGTTGCGAGGCGTGGGCTATGGATGGAGTTGTGCGGAGGAGGGTGGATGTGCTGGAAATGAGATGTTTGAGGACAATATGTGGTGTGAGGTGGTTTGATTGAGTAAGTAATGTAAGGGTAAAAGAGATGTGTGGTTATAAAAAAGAGTGTGGTTGAGAGAGCAGAAGAGAGTGTTTTGAAATGGTTTGGTCACATGGATAGAATGAGTGAGGAAAGATTGACCAAGAGGATATATATGTGTCAGAGGTGGAGGGAACGAGAAGTGGGAGACCAAATAGGAGGTGGAAAGATGGGGTGAAAAAGATTTTGAGTGATTGGGGCCTTAACATGGAGGGTGAAAGGCGTGCAAGGAATAGAGTGAACTGGAACGATGTGGTATACCGTGGTCGACGTGCTGTCAATGGATTGAACCAGGGCATGTGAAGCGTCTGGGGTAAACCATGGAAAGTTCTGTGGGGCCTGGATGTGGAAAGGGAGATGTGGTTTCGGTGCATTATTACATGACAGCTAGAGACTGAGTGTGAACGAATGTGTCTTTGTTGTCTTCCTAGCGCTACCCCGCACACATGAGGGGGTGAGGGAGTTGTTATTTCATGTGTGGCGGGGTGGCGATGGGAATGAATAAAGGGAGACAGTATGAATTATGCACATGTGTATATATGTATATGTTTGTGTGTGTATATATATGTATACGTTGAGATGTATAGGTATATATATTTGTGAGTGTGGACGTGTATGTATATACATGTGTATGTGGGTGGGTTGGGCCATTCTTTCGTCTGTTTCCTTGCGCTACCTCGCTAACGCGGGAGACAGCGACAAAGCAAAATAAAGAAAATTAGTATATATATATATATATATATATATATATATATATATATATATATATATATATATATATATATATATATATATATATATATATATATCCTAATTTTATATATATATATATATATATATATATATATATATATATATATATATATATATATATATATATATATATATATATATATATATTATCCCTTGGGATAGGGGAGAAATAACACTTCCCACGTACTCCCTGGGTGTCGTAGAAGGCAACTAAATGGGGCGAAAGCAGGGGGCTAGAAATGTTCCCGGGAAGAGATATATACCACAATCACCTTTGATATACCTCTCTTGTCGGTGGCATATATATATATATATATATATATATATATATATATATATATATATATATATATATATATATATATATATATATATTGTTGAGTATTCCTGGTAAATTATATGGGAGGGTATTGATTGAGAGGGTGAAGGCAAGTACAGAGCATCAGATTGGGGAAGAGCAGTGTGGTTTCAGAAGTGGTAGAGGATGTGTGGATCAGGTGTTTGCTTTGAAGAATGTATGTGAGAAATACTTAGAAAAGCAAATGGATTTGTATGTAGCATTTATGGATCTAGAGAAGGCATTGATAGAGTTGATAGAGATGCTCTGTGGAAGGTATTAAGAATATATGCTGTGGGAGGCAAGTTGTTAGAAGCAGTGAAAAGTTTTTATCGAGGATGTAAGGCATGTGTACGTGTAGGAAGAGAGGAAAGTGATTGGTTCTCAGTGAATGTAGGTTTGCGGCAGGGATGTGTGATGTCTCCATGGTTGTTTAATTTGTTAATGGATGGGGTTGTTAGGGAGGTAAATGCAAGAGTTTTGGAAAGAGGGGCAAGTATGAAGTCTGTTGGGGATGAGAGAGCTTGGGAAGTGAGTCAGTTGTTGTTCGCTGATGATACAGCGCTGGTGGCTGATTCAAGTGAGAAACTGCAGAAGCTGGTGACTGAGTTTGGTAAAGTGTGTGAAAGAAGAAAGTTAAGAGTAAATGTGAATAAGAGCAAGGTTATTAGGTACAGTAGGGTTGAGGGTCAAGTCAATTGGGAGGTGAGTTTGAATGGAGAAAAACTGGAGGAAGTAAAGTGTTTTAGATATCTGGGAGTGGATCTAGCAGCGGATGGAACCATGGAAGCGGAAGTGGATCATAGGATGGGGGAGGGGGCGAAAATCCTAGGAGCCTTGAAAAATGTGTGGAAGTGGAGAACATTATCTCGGAAAGCAAAAATGGGTATGTTTGAAGGAATAGTGGTTCCAACAATGTTGTATGGTTGCGAGGCGTGGGCTATGGATAGAGTTGTGCGCAGGAGGGTGGATGTGCTGGAAATGAGATGTTTGAGGACAATGTGTGGTGTGAGGTGGTTTGATCGAGTGAGTAACGTAAGGGTAAGAGAGATGTGTGGAAATAAAAAGAGCGTGGTTGAGAGAGCAGAAGAGGGTGTTTTGAAATGGTTTGGGCACATGGGGAGAATGAGTGAGGAAAGATTGACCTACAGGACATATGTGACGGAGGTGGAGGGAACGAGGAGAAGTGGGAGACCAAATTGGAGGTGGAAAGATGGAGTGAAAAAGATTTTGTGTGATCGGGGCCTGAACATGCAGGAGGGTGAAAGGAGGGCAAGGAATAGAGTGAATTGGATCGATGTGGTATACCGGGGTTGACGTGCTGTCAGTGGATTGAATCAGGACATGTGAAGCGTCTGGGGTAAACCATGGAAAGCTGTGTAGGTATGTATATTTGCGTGTGTGGACGTGTATGTATATACATGTGTATGGGGGTGGGTTGGGCCATTTCTTTCGTCTGTTTCCTTGCGCTACCTCGCAAACGCGGGAGACAGCGACAAAGCAAGAAAAAAAAAACATATATATATATATATATATATATATATATATATATATATATATATATATATACATATATATATATATATATATATATATATATATATATATATATACATATATATATATATATATATATATATATATATATATATATATATATATATATATATATGTATATATATATATATATATATATATATGTATATATATATATATACACTCCATCTTACCCAAAGCTTTCACCGCCTCTTCTCTTTACACCAGATCATTTGCCATGACTCTCTTGATTCGTGTACCTCCATGTCCTAAACACCCCACTTCTGTGACCCTGTCATCAAACACATTGTTCTTACACTACCTTCTTCCGAAACATTCTCTCTTTTCCCTGAAGTCTGCCCATTCCCTCATCTCTGTTTTGCACCCCACCGCACATTTCTTTTGACTTTCAGCAGCTTTCTCTTGTATATCTCCCAGTCACACACTCCTTTCCCTGCAGGTACCGCCCATACATTATTCTTTTCTCTCTCACTAGTACCTAACTTATTTATCCCTAAGCCACTACTTTCTCTCAGGTGGCCACATTCTACCTTCTGGAGTATGCCATACACTTCAACGGCACACGTAAGTTCTACTTCCCTATATAACGTCCATTCCTTGCCCGCTCCCCCAGCTTCGCTTGCTCACATTTTATACCATTCTTCGCCTAATCTCTCTTGGCATCTCAGCACACAACCGTGCTTTTGAAACCTCTCGCACTTTCACCACCCTTTTCACATCCATATGGTGTCCTCTTTTCACCGCCATCACGATATGATGGACCATCTCACCAGCCGCCCCTCTCAGCACATTCACATCCAACAATGTCTCCTTCGCACGGCTGTCAATTAGTGCATAATCTAACAACGCCTACCTACCGCTAACTTCACTAACCCAGTATCTATGAACAAACCTTTTTTTCTGATCAGGTATTCCCAATCAGCAGTCCTTTTCTCAGCACATAAATCCACACAGGCTGTTCACAATCCCATAACCCCCTGATTACGCCCTCCCCTGCAATATCTGGCGAGGGCATTTAAATCTTGCATTTAAATGTTCCACCGCTTATTCCCAGTCTCTTGTATGAAAAAAATCACGCAGGCATATATACAAACTAGTACACCCACACACGTACACACATACTGGTATACCCAAGTAAACACCAACAGCCACACACACACACACACACACACACACACACACAAGATAATCAACACCCATTTCATCTGATCGAAGTTTCGTGTTAAGGGTAAAAAAAAATGTATATACTAACCTAAGTTCGGCCATGAAAGAAAAATTACGAGAAGAGTCTCCGACCCTCACGATATACTGTTAAAGGGAAGAGCAACTCGATACAGACCTCCACTCCCTGTGATAATAACTGAATCAAGTTAGTTTTATTTGTGTAGCTTCCTACCAATACCGAGACGCCGATCTTGCGGAACCTGTGACTATGATTTTTGACTCGGAGTTCAGTTACTACATGTGTGTTACGGGGAAAAAGTTTTACACTTATATGTATACACAACGTCTTTACTCTTTTGCACTTATACACACACCCAAGACGAAGCCTGGTACCCATGTAGCGACCTGCCCAGAAGGAAGTATGAACAGCTGGCTTGTGTATGGGCTGACTGCCGCGCCCAAGATTCGAACCCAAGCGGGCCCGATCCCGGGCGGGTTCGTGCTGACTCATGGTCGGATATGTCTGTTTTCTGTGTGTGTGTGTGTGTGTGTGCATTTCTAAGACTACATCATTGAATAAAAACTGTCTGCACTTGTACTACAGTATATATATATATATATATATATATATATATATATATATATATATATATATATATATATATAAATATATATATATATATATATATATATATATATATATATATATTTATTTATTTATCTATTCATTTTGCTTTGTCGCTGTCTCCCGCGTTAGCGAGGTAGCGCAAGGAAACAGACGAAAGAATGGCCCAACCCATCCATATACACATGTATATACATACACGTCCACACACGCAAACATACATACCTATACATCTCAACGTATACATATATATATATATATATATATATATATATATATATATATATATATATATATATATATATATATATATATATATATACACACACAAACATATATACACATGTACAAAATTCATAGTCTCCCTTTACTCATTCCCATCGCCACCTCGCAACACATGAAATAACAACCCCCTCCCCCCTCATGTGTGCGAGGTAGCGCTAGGAAAAGACAACAAAGGCCACATTCCTTCACACTCAGTCTCTAGCTATCATGTAATAATGCACCGAAACCACAGCTCCCTTTCCACATCCAGGCCCCACACTACTTTCCATGGTTTACCCCAGACGCTTCACATGCCCTGGTTCAATCCATTGACAGCACGTCGACCCCGGTATACCACATCGTTCCAATACACTCTATTCCTTGCCCGCCTTTCACCCTCCTGCATGTTCAGGCCCCGATCACTCAAAATCTTTTTCACTCCATCTTTCCACCTCCAATTTGGTCTCCCACTTCTCCTCGTTCCCTCCATCTCCGACACATATATCCTCTTGGTCAATCTTTCCTCACTCATTCTCTCCACGTGACCAAACCATTTCAAAACACCCTCTTCTGCTCTCTCAACCACACTCTTTTTATTACCACACACCTCTCTTACCCTTACATTACTTACTCGATCAAAACACCTCACACCACATATTGTCCTCAAACATCTCATTTCCAGCACATCCACCCTCCTGCGCGCACGTCTATCCATAGCCCACGCCTCGCAACCATACAACATTGTGGGAACCACTATTCCTTTAAACATACCCATTTTTGCTTTCCGAGATAATGTTCTCGACTTCCAAACATTCTTCAAGGCTCCCAGAATTTTCGCCCCCTCCCTCACCCTATGATTCACTTCCGCTTCCATGGTTCCATTCGCTGCCAAATCCACTCCCAGATATCTAAAACACTTCACTTCCTCCAGTTTTTCTCCATTCAAACTTACCTCCCAATTGATTTGACCCTCAACCCTACTGTACCTAATAACCTTGCTCTTATTCACATTTACTCTCAGCTTTCTTCTTTCACACACTTTACCAAACTCAGTCACCAGCTTCTACAGTTTCTCACATGAATCATCCACCAGCGCTGTATCATCAGCGAACAACAACTGACTCACTTCCCAAGCTCACTCATCCACAACAGATTGCATACTTGCCCCTCTTTCCAAAACTCTTGCATTCACCTCCCTAACAACCCCATCCATAAACAAATTAAACAACCATGAAGACATCACACACCACTGCCGCAAACCTACATTCACTGAGAACCAATCACTTTCCTCGCTTCCTACACGTACACATGCCTTACATCCTCGATAAAAAAACTTTTCACTGCTTCTAACAACTTGCCTCCCACACCATATACTCTTAATACCTTCCACAGAGCATCTCTATCAACTCTATCATATGCCTTCTCCAGATCCATAAATGCTACATACAAATCCATTTGCTTTTCTAAGTATTTCTCACATACATTCCTCAAAGCAAACACCTGATCCACACATCCTCTGCCACTTCTGAAACCATACTGCTCTTCCCCAATCTGATGCTCTGTACATGCCTTCACCCTCTCAATCAATACCCTCCCATATAATTTACCAGGAATACTCAACAAACTTATACCTCTGTAATTTGAGCACTCACCTTTGTCCCCTTTGCCTTTGTACAATGGCACTATGCAAGCATTCCGCCAATCCTCAGACACCTCACCATGAATCATACATACATTAAATAACCTTACCAACCAGTCAACAACACAGTCACCCCCTTTTTTTTATAAATTCCACTGCAATACCATCCAAACCCGCTGCCTTGCCGGCTTTCATCTTCCGCAAAGCTTTCACTACCTCTTCTCTGTTTACCAAATCATTTTCCTTAACCCTCTCACTTTGCACACCACCTCGACCAAAACACCCTATATATGCCACTCTATCATCAAACACATTCAACAAGACTTCAAAATACTCACTCCACCTCCTTCTCACATCACCATTACTTGTTATCACCTCCACATTAGCCCCCTTCACTGAAGTTCCCATTTGTTCCCTTGTCTTACGCACTTTATTTACCTCCTTCCAGAACATCTTTTTATTCTCCCTAAAATTTAATGATACTCTCTCACCCCAACTCTCATTTGCCCTCTTTTTCACCTTTTGCACCTTTCTCCTGACCTCCTGCCTCTTTCTTTTATACATCTCCCACTCATTTGCATTATTTCCCTGCAAAAATCGTCCAAATGCCTCTCTCTTCTCTTTCACTAATAATCTTACTTCTTCATCCCACCACTCACTACCCTTTCTAATCTGCCCACCTCCCACGCTTCTCATGCCACAAGCATCTTTTGCACAAGAAATCACTGCTTCCCTAAATGCATCCCATTCCTCCCCCATTCCCCTTATCTCCTTTGTTCTCACCTTTTTCCATTCTGTACTCAGTCTCTCCTGGTACTTCCTCACACAAGTCTCCTTCCCAAGCTCACTTACTCTCACCACTCTCTTCACCCCAACATTCTTCTTTTCTGAAAACCCCCACAAATCTTCACCTTCGCCTCCACAAGATAATGATCAGACATCCCGCCAGTTGCACCTCTCAGCACATTAACATCCAAAAGTCTTTCTTCTGCGCGCCTATCAATTAACACGTAATCCAATAACGCTCTCTGGCCATCTCCCATACCTACATACGTATACTTATGTATATCTCTCTTTTTAAAACAGGTATTCCCAATCACCAGTCCTTTTTCTGCACATAAATCTACAAGCTCTTCACCATTTCCATTTACAACACTGAACACCCCATGTATACCAATTATTCCCTCAACTGCCACACTACTCACCTTTGCATTCAAATCACCCATCACTATAACCCGGTCTCGTGCATCAAAACCACTAACATACTCATTCAGCTGCTCCCAAACCACTTGCCTCTCATGATCTTTCTTCTCATGCCCAGGTGCATATGCACCAATAATCATCCATCTCTCTCCATCAACTTTCAGTTTTACCCATATTAATCGAGAGTTTTATCCCTGGGGATAGGGGAGAAAGAATACTTGCCACGCATTCTTCACTTATCGTAGAAGGCGACTAAAGGGGACGGGAGCGGAGGGCTAGAAACCCTCCTCTCCTTGTACTTTAACTTTCTAAAAGGGGAAACAGAAGAAGGAGTCACGCGGGGAGTGCTCATCCTCCTCGAACGCTCAGATTGGGGTGTCTAAATGTGTGTGGATGTAACCAAGATGAGAAAAAAGGAGAGATAGGTAGTATGTTTGAGGAAAGGAACCTGGATGTTTTGGCTCTGAGTGAAACGAAGCTCAAGGGTAAAGGCGAAGAGTGGTTTGGGAATGTCTTGGGAGTAAAGTCAGGGGTTAGTGAGAAGACAAGAGCAAGAGAAGGAGTAGCAATAATCCTGAAACAGGAGTTGTGGGAGTATGTGATAGAATGTAAGAAAGTAAATTCTCGATTAATATGGGTAAAACTGAAAGTTGATGGAGAGAGATGGGTGATTATTGGTGCATATGCACCTGGGCATGAGAAGAAAAAAAAAAAAAAAAATATATATATATATATATTTTTTTTTTCTTTTTTTTTTTTGCTTTGTCGCTGTCTCCCGCGTCTGCGAGGTAGCGCAAGGAAACAGACGAAAGAAATGGCCCAACCCACCCCCATACACATGTATATACATACGTCCACACACGCACATATACATACCTACACAGCTTTCCATGGTTTACCCCAGACGCTTCACATGCCCTGACTCAATCCACTGACAGCACGTCAACCCCGGTATACCACATCGATCCAATTCACTCTATTCCTTGCCCTCCTTTCACCCTCCTGCATGTTCAGGCCCCGATCACACAAAATCTTTTTCACTCCATCTTTCCACCTCCAATTTGGTCTCCCACTTCTCCTCGTTCCCTCCACCTCCAACATATATATCCTCTTGGTCAATCTTTCTCACTCATTCTCTCCATGTGCCCAAACCATTCAAAACACCCTCTTCTGCTCTCTCAACCATGCTCTTTTTATTTCCACACATCTCTCTTACCCTTACGATACTCACTCGATCAAACCACCTCACAACACACATTGTCCTCAAACATCTCATTTCCAGCACATCCATCCTCCTGCGCACAACTCTATCCATAGCCCACGCTTCGCAACCATAAAACATTGTTGGAACCACTATTCCTTCAAACATAGCCATTTTTGCTTTCCGAGATAATGTTCTCGACTTCCACACATTCTTCAAGGCTCCCAGGATTTTCGCCCCCTCCCCCACCCTATGATCCACTTCCGCTTCCATGGTTCCATCCGCTGCCATATCCACTCCCAGATATCTAAAACACTTTACTTTTTTTTTTTAACTTTCTAAAATGGGAAACAGATATATATATATATATATATATATATATATATATATATATATATATATATATATATATATATATATATATATATATATATATATGAAGTGAAGGGCGCAAATGGGGAGGTGATAACAAGTAGTGGTGATGTGAGAAGGAGATGGAGTGAGTATTTTGAAGGTTTGTTGAATGTGTTTGATGATAGAGTGGCAGATATAGGGTGTTTTGGTCGAGGTGGTGTGCAAAGTGAGAGGGTTGGGGAAAATGATTTGGTAAACAGAGAAGAGGTAGTAAAAGCTTTGCGGAAGATGAAAGCCGGCAAGGCAGCAGGTTTTGATGGTATTGCAGTGGAATTTATTAAAAAAGGGGGTGACTGTAACGTTGACTGGTTGGTAAGGTTATTTAATATATGACTCATGGTGAGGTGCCTGAGGATTGGCGGAATGCGTGCATAGTGCCATTGTACAAAGGCAAAGGGGATAAGAGTGAGTGCTCAAATTACAGAGGTATAAGTTTGTTGAGTATTCCTGGTAAATTTTATGGGAGGGTATTGATTGAGAGGGTGAAGGCATGTACAGAGCATCAGATTGGGGAAGAGCAGTGTGGTTTCAGAAGTGGTAGAGGATGTGTGGATCAGGTATTTGCTTTGAAGAATGTATGTGAGAAATACTTAGAAAAGCAAATGGATTTGTATGTAGCATTTATGGATCTGGAGAAGGCATATGATAGAGTTGATAGAGATGCTCTGTGCAAGGTATTAAGAATATATGGTGTGGGAGGCAAGTTGTTAGAAGCAGTGAAAAGTTTTTATCGAGGATGTAAGGCATGTGTACGTGTAGGAAGAGAGGAAAGTGATTGGTTCTCAGTGAATGTAGGTTTGCGGCAGGGGTGTGTGATGTCTCCATGGTTGTTTGATTTGTTTATG
Organism: Panulirus ornatus; assembly: GCF_036320965.1. Taxonomy (NCBI): domain Eukaryota; kingdom Metazoa; phylum Arthropoda; class Malacostraca; order Decapoda; family Palinuridae; genus Panulirus; species Panulirus ornatus. The sequence goes on from NC_092291.1 coordinate 25,282,819, forward strand.
GATGGGGTTGTTAGGGAGGTGAATGCAAGAGTTTTGGAAAGAGGGGCAAGTATGAAGTCTGTTGGGGATGAGAGAGCTTGGGAAGTGAGTCAGTTGTTGTTCGCTGATGATACAGCGCTGGTGGCTGATTCATGTGAGAAACTGCAGAAGCTGGTGACTGAGTTTGGTAAAGTGTGTGAAAGAAGAAAGTTAAGAGTAAATGTGAAAAAGAGCAAGGTTATTAGGTACAGTAGGGTTGAGGGTCAAGTCAATTGGGAGGTGAGTTTGAATGGAGAAAAACTGGAGGAAGTGAAGTGTTTTAGATATTTGGGAGTGGATCTGGCAGCGGATGGAACCATGGAAGCGGAAGTGGATCATAGGGTGGGGGAGGGGGCGAAAATTCTGGGAGCCTTGAAGAATGTGTGGAAGTCGAGAACATTATCTCGGAAAGCAAAAGTGGGTATGTTTTAAGGAATAGTGGTTCCAACAATGTTGTATGGTTGCGAGGCGTGGGCTATGGATAGAGTTGTGCGCAGGAGGATGGATGTGCTGGAAATGAGATGTTTGAGGACAATGTGTGGTGTGAGGTGGTTTGATCGAGTAAGTAACGTAAGGGTAAGAGAGATGTGTGGAAATAAAAAGAGCGTGGTTGAGAGAGCAGAAGAGGGTGTTTTGAAATGGTTTGGGCACATGGAGAGAATGAGTGAGGAAAGATTGACCATGAGGATATACGTGTCGGAGGTGGAGGGAACGAGGAGAAGAGGGAGACCAAATTGGAGGTGGAAGGATGGAGTGAAAAAGATTTTGTGTGATCGGGGCCTGAACAGCATATGCAGGAGGGTGAAAGGAGGGCAAGGAATAGAGTGAATTGGAGCGATGTGGTATACCCGGGTTGACGTGCTGTCAGTGGATTGAATCAAGGCATGTGAAGCGTCTGGGGTAAACCATGGAAAGCTGTGTAGGTATGTATATTTGCGTGTGTGGACGTATGTATATACATGTGTATGGGGGTGGGTTGGGCCATTTCTTTCGTCTGTTTCCTTGCGCTACCTCGCAAACGCGGGAGACAGCGACAAAGCCAAAAAAAAAAAAAAAAAATATATATACATATATATATATATATATATATATATATATATATATATATATATATATATATATTGCATGAAGTTAAAAATGGACAGTACATGAGGTTAATATGGAGGAAAACGAAAAATCTATCACTCCTTCCTGTAATTAGAAACAAAAACATACAAGATTCCCCAGTGAGGCAGACGCAACCTAGTCGTCTGAGGACTCTGAGGCCCAGCGTCTACACATCTCTCCTTCTAAAATCCCTTAGGAATTTCCGATCTCCTTTATCTGCTCTGCAATTCATCCTTAACTACATAAAACATTCTTGGTACCACCGTGACATCTAATCTACCTTGGCTACCCTACATTACATATAGAGATAAAGTCTATCATTGGAAAACTGGATTACCAAATGTCTCTTCTTTTTTTGAACGGTTGCATCTATCATGGCAAGAATTAATTCATTCCTCCATCCATGGTTCTAACTCACCATACTTGACAGTCGCATCCAGAGCATTATGACTTATCAGCTCTCTTAGGTTGACCTCAAATCTTGGTCCCCTTGCCCTATTCCGTTGCTTTCTTCTCTCTTCTACAGATATTACTCTGATCACTGATGCCAAGAGCTGATTGCTATATGCCCCCCACGGTTAATCAGACTACGTAAAATTCGGCAAGCCATGCGCCATCTCACTACTGTATGGCCGCTAGCAACACAAGGGTGGAAAGTTGTGATGTCTAATTTCTTTGGCTACACCGCTAAGCTTTGGAACTCTTTTCTTTCTTCTCTCTGTCCTTCGACCCGACCTATTTTAAAACACAGGTTTTCCTCATCTTTCAAAAGTTTAAAGACTATTTTTACCAATCTCTCCTTACTTCTCTGTTTGTCTAACCCCTTCTCATATTTCAATTACAGCCTGGTCCAGATAGGCGGACTCAGTCCACAAGTGGAGTCTTCATCATGAAAGTAATATCACCCAAATATATGCGCACAACGTCAGTATACTCATGCAGAAAAATTAGTCTTTGAAGCTATGCAAGCCCTATTTGTAGCTTCAGTCTATATACAGCAAAACTCAGAGGAAACGTGCACTTTGTCCTTTCAATTTCCCAGTAGCATTCAAAATGTAGATGTTTGAACTCTTGCTCAGAGGCCACGTAAACTAAAAATACAAGCAAGCCGCTCTGCTCTCATGGTTAATGTACCGTTATCTGTAATGGGGAAATTCATGAGAAGCATTTATCACTCCCTTACTGCATATGAATAGCTTAATCGCGCTTCCAGTATAGAATTTTTAAGAATATAGGAAAAAAAAAAAGGTTTGGTGAAATATTATGTAAAGGTTTTTGGTCGAATATACCGTTAGTACATCAACCTTAAAATGAACGGTGATGAAACTGGTTTTTTTTTCACAGACAATATATTATGTAAACAGCTTCAGCCGATCAAAGTGCAGCCAGTTTCATCATATATACGAAGATCATAGCAGATCTTCCAACTCACTCTGTGCATTCGTGTCTTCATCGCTTTTAACCAAATCCAACCAACGTGAATGCAGTCGGAGGCTAGAGATGATACCAGGAAGCGGAGTACTGACTGAAGAAGAACAAGCAACTGAGCATCAGAAACGACGAAGGTAACAAGACTCCAGTGGCATATGCCAGGGACAGTCGACAGACGGTCGGCACACATCCCATCACATATCAACGACCCAACGGTTAAGCTGCAGAGAACCCGACGGTTAAGCTGCAGAGGACCCAACGGTTAAGCTGCAGAGGACCCAACGGTTAAGCTGCAGAGGACCCAACGGTCAAGCTGCAGACGACCCAACGGTCAAGCTGCAGAGGACCCAACGGTTAAGCTGCAGACGACCCAACGGTCGAGCTGCAGACGACCCGACGGTCAAGCTGCAGAGGACCCGACGGTTAAGCTGCAGAGGACCCGACGGTTAAGCTGCAGAGGACCCAACGGTCGAGCTGCAGAGGACCCGACGGTCAAGCTGCAGAGGACCCGACGGTCAAGCTGCAGAGGACCAGACGGTCAAGCTGCAGAGGACCCGACGGTTAAGCTGCAGAGGACCCAACGGTCGAGCTGCAGAGGACCCGACGGTCAAGCTGCAGAGGACCCGACGGTCAAGCTGCAGAGGACCCGACGGTCAAGCTATAGGACCCGACGGTTAAGCTGCAGAGAACCCGACGGTCAAGCTGCAGAGGACCCGACGGTCAAGCTATAGGACCCGACGGTTAAGCTGCAGAGAACCCGACGGTCAAGCTGCAGAGGACCCGACGGTTAAGCTATAGGACCCGACGGTTAAGCTGCATAGGACCCGACGGTCAAGCTACAAAGGACCCAACGGTTAAGCTGCATAGGACCCAACGGTCAAGCTACAAAGGACCCAACGGTCAAGCTGCAGTGAACCCGACGGTCAAGCTGCAGAGGACCCGACGGTCAAGCTGCAGAGGTACTGGGGTTGGCCAGATCCGAAGAGAGTATTTTACTGAGGCTAATTACTTAGTTTTTATATCAACAGTTCCACAGTGAGGAACGGGAGGGGGATACACGTTGAGGAGGCGATTGGCTGAGCAGAAAGCGGTTCTTTGGACTGCAAGTTGATGATATGAAAGAGCAAGTCTGGCGTGTCTCGTTCGACGTGAATATTTAATAAACCTTAATGAAAATACTTTCTTACGGAGTTATGCCCTAATGCAAACCTTATTGTCGTTGGACAATCATGCTACGTGATTAACCAGTCAAAGTTTTAGTACTTCCTAAAATGCTTTATTTCCTTAACTATACAATGACAGAGAGCTTCCGTGATGGTGTGGGGATAGTGGAAAACGAAAAGACAGAATACTGCCCACGTATTCCCTGCGTGTCGTAGAAGGCGACTAAAAGGGGAGGGTGCAGGGGGCTGGAAATTATAAGAAGGAACAGTGATGGCAGCCAAGTGAGGATTTTCCCATCTAAGGCTCAGTCATCTGTTCTTAACGCTACCTTGCTAACACGGTAAGCGGCGAATATGTATATAAATATCTTTATCTATATGTATTTATTATATTTTGTCGCTGTCTCCCGCGTCAGCGAGGTAGCGCAAGGAAACAGACAAATGGCCCAGGCCACCCACATACGCATGTATATACATACACGTCCCCACACACACATATACATACCTATCCACTTCAACGAATACATACATATACATACACAGACATATACATATGTACACATGTACATAATTCCTACTTGCTGTCTTTATTCATTCCTGTCGCCACCCCGCCACACATGAAATGGCACCCTACTCCCCCCGCATGCGCGCGAGGTAGCGCTAGGAAAAGACAACAAAGGCCACATTCGTTCACACTCAGTCTCTAGCTGTCATGTATGATGCACCGAAACCACAGCATATCTATCTATCTATCTATCTATCTCTCTCTCTCTCTCTCTCTCTCTCTCTCTCTCTCTCTCTCTCTCTCTCTATATATATATATATATATATATATATATATATATATATATATATATATCTTTTCTTTTCTTTCTTTTAAACTATTCGCCATTTCCCGCGTTAACGAGGTAGCGTTAAGAACTGAGGACTGGGCCATTGAGGGAATATCCTCACCTGGCCCCCTTCTCTGCTCCTTCTTTTGGAAAATTAAAAAAAAACGAGAGGGGAGGATTTCAAGCCCCCCGCTCCCTCCCCTTTTAGTCGCCTTGTACGACACGCAGGGAATACGTGGGAAGTATTCTTAATCCCCTATCCCCAGGGATAATATATATATATATATATATATATATATATATATATATATATATATATATATATATATATATATATATATATAATATTTATATATTCATTTTGCTTTGTCGCTGTCTCCCGCGTTAGCGAAGTAGCGCAAGGAAAAAGACGAAAGAATGGCCCAACCCACCAACATATACTTGTATATACATACACGTCCACACACGCAAATATACATACCTATACATCTCAACGTATACATATATATATATACATACACAGACATATACATATATACACATGTACCTAGGGTGGGGAAGGGGGCGAAAATTCTGGGAGCCTTGAAGAATGTGTGGAAGTCGAGAACATTATCTCCGAAAGCAAAAATGGCTATGTTTGAAGGAATAGTGGTTCCAACAATGTTGTATGGTTGCGAGGCGTGGGCTATGGATAGAGTTGTGCGCAGGAGGATGGATGTGCTGGAAATGAGATGTTTGAGGACAATGTGTGGTGTGAGGTGGTTTGATCGAGTAAGTAACGTAAGGGTAAGAGAGATGTGTGGAAATAAAAAGAGCGTGGTTGAGAGAGCAGAAGAGGGTGTTTTGAAATGGTCTGGGCACATGGAGAGAATGAGTGAGGAAAGATTGACCAAGAGGATATATGTGTCGGAGGTGGAGGGAACGAGGAGAAGAGGGAGACCAAATTGGAGGTGGAAAGATGGAGTGAAAAAGATTTTGTGTGATCGGGGCCTGAACATGCAGGAGGGTGAAAGGAGGGCAAGGAATAGAGTGAATTGGAGCGATGTGGTATACCGGGGTTGACGTGCTGTCAGTGGATTGAATCAAGGCATGTGAAGCGTCTGGGGTAAACCATGGAAAGCTGTGTAGGTATGTATTTTTGCGTGTGTGGACGTATGTATATGCATGTGTATGGGGGTGGGTTGGGCCATTCTTTCGTCTTTTTCCTTGCGCTACCTCACAAACGTGGGAGACAGCGACAAAGCAAAAAAAAAAAAAAAAAAAAAAACATAATTCATACTGTCTGCCTCTATTCATTCCCATCGCCACCTCGCCACAATGAAATAACAACCCCCTCCCCCCTCATGTGTGCGAGGTAGCGCTAGGAAAAGACAACAAAGGCCACATTCGTTCACACTCACTCTCTAGCTGTCATGTAATAATGCACCGAAACCACAGCTCCCTTTCCACATCCAGGCCCCACACAACTTTCCATGATTTACCCCAGACGCTTCACATGCCCTGGTTCAATCCATTGACAGCACGTCGACCCCGGTATACCACATCGTTCCAATTCACTCTATTCCTTGCACGCCTTGCACCCTCCTGCATTCTTTCTCACTCCATCTTTCCACCTCCAATTTGGTCTCCCACTTCTCCTCGTTCCCTCCACCTCTGACACATATATCCTCTTGGTCAATCTTTCCTCACTCATTCTCTCAATGTGACCAAACCATTTCAAAACACCCTCTTCTGCTCTCTCAGCCACACTCTTTTTATTACCACACATCTCTCTTACCCTATTATAACTTATTCGATCAAACCACCTCACACCACATACTGTCCTAAAACATCTCATTTCCAGCACATCCACCCTCCTGCGCACACCTCTATCCATAGCCCACGTCTCGCAACTATATAACATTGTTGGAACCATTGTTCCTTCAAACATACCCATTTTTGTTTTCCGAGATAATGTTCTCGACTTCCACACATTCTTCAAGGCTCCCAGGATTTTTGCCCCCTCCCCCACCCTATAATTCACTTCTGCTTCCATGGTTCCATCCGCTGCCAAATCCACTTCCAGATATCTAAAACACTTCACTTCCTCCAGTATTTCTCCATTCAAACTTACCTTCCAATTGACTTGACCCTCAACCCTAATGTACCTAATAACCTTGCTCTTATTCAAATCTACTCTCAGCTTTCTTCTTTCACACACTTTACCAAACTCAGTCACCAGCTTCTGCAGTTTCTCACACGAATCAGCCACCAGCGCTGTATCATCAGCGAACAACAACTGACTTACTTCCCAAGCTCTCTCATCCACAACGGACTGCATACTTGCCCCTCTTTCCAAAACTCTAGCATTCACCTCCCTAACAACCCCATCCATAAACAAATTAAACAACCATGGAGACATCACACACCCCTGCCGCAAACCTACATTCACTGAGAACCAATCACTTTCCTCTCTTCCTACACGTGCACATGCCTTACATCCTCGATAAAAACTTTTCACTGCTTCTAACAACTTGCCTCTCGCACCATATATTCTATCAACTCTATCATATGCCTTCTCCAGATCCAGATCCATAAATGCTACATACAAATCCATTTGCTTTTCTAAGTATTTCTCACATACATTCTTCAAAGCAAACACCTAATCCACACATCCTCTACCTCTTCTGAAACCACACTGCTCTTCCCCAATCTGATGCTCTGTACATGCCTTCACCCTCTCAATCAATACCCTCCCATATAATTTCCCAGGAATACTCAACAAACTTATACCTCTGTAATTTGAGCACTCACTATTATCCCCTTTGCCTTTGTACAATGGCACTATGCAAGCATTCCGCCAATCCTCAGGCACCTCACCATGAGTCATACATACAGTGAATAACCTTACCAACCAGTCAACATTTTGTGCAGTCATGTCAGCCAAATTTCGACCCAACATCAACACACAAGACATGGGTTATATTACGGACAAAGTCCAGACCAATCAGGATGCGACAGTTCATCGACAAAGAGAATCCATTCCACCTTCAGTTTCACTATGTGTACATCCAAGAGAACATCAAATCATATCAAGCGGTTCAGAACACAAGAGAGTGAAGAATATACTTCTTTAGAATGCGATTACAGACTCGGCCAATACACAATATTCTTGATCATAAGCAGTTGCAATAACTCTTTGCAACTCGCTTTGTGCAATGAACATGATACCCACATTTGGCATACGCTAGGGTGTGTGTGTGTGTGTGTGTGTGTGTGTGTGTGTGTGTGTGTGTGTGTGTGTGTAGGAATACAGCCATGGAACACTTATACAAGGTAAACAGAGCGACCACACGAGTGTAACTTACAAACAATAATCAAATAGCAATCGTAGGACCGATAGAAACAATTTCACATAACGATTTCAATCCCTTGACAATTCCAGACTCCCGGAAGACATAAGCATCACTGAAGATATATTCAGATCACCCTGAACGTCGCGCTGGGTACGATTACGATACCATCAGTGGGATCAAATAGAATAACAAGGAGATCAGGGATGACAGACCCCTGATGGTGGACCCGTTCACTCACAAATGAACGAGGACAGGACGAGAGACGGACATCATAACTGTCGTCCGTTGGTAAGATCCGTTCACTAACAGACGAACTGAGGGAGGAGCAGATGCCGACACCATAACAGACGCCTGTTGGTGGCCTTGTTCACCAACAGAAGAACATGAAAGACCGAAAGGCCGACATCATAACAGACGCCTGTGGGTGACCCCTGTTCACTAACAGAAAAACAGGAGAGAAGGAGGGGCTAGCATCATAAGTGAACTTCTTCAAAAGAGAAGAACAGGAGCTAAGCTCACTGCGGCAGTGCTGGATGCAATCTGAGCGTAATAGAGCAAACGTTGGGAAGTAAGCTGATCTCAATAGGGCAATGTTGGATGAAAAGTTAAGCTCACTACAGCAGCTTTGGGAAACAAGCTGAGATCAGTACAGTGGTAATGGGGAGTAAGCTGAGCTTTATAGAATAGTGTCGGGAGGCAAATTATGCTCACTAAAGTAGCTTTGCGTAAGCTGAGCTCAGTACACTGGAATATGGAGGTAAACTGGTCTCACTGCAACAGTGCTGGGAGGCAAGCTAAGCTGTACACAGCAGTGATGGGAGGCAAGCTAAGCTGTACACAGCAGTGTCGGGAGGTAAGCTACGCTGTACACAGCAGTGATGGGAGGCAAGCTAAGCTGTACAAAGAAGTGATGGTAGGCAAGCTACGCTGTACACAGCAGTGATGGGAGGCAAGCTAAGCTGTACACATCAGTGATGGGAGGCAAGCCAAGCTGTACACAGCAGTGATGGGAGGCAAGCTATGCTGTACGTAACAGTGATGGGAGGCAAGCTAAGCTGGACACAGCAGTGACGGGAGGCAAGTTAAGCTGTACATAGCAGTGATGGGAGGCAAGCTAAGCTGGACACAGCAGTGACGGGAGGCAAGTTAAGCTGTACATAGCAGTGATGGGAGGCAAGCTAAGCTGGACACAGCAGTGACGGGAGGCAAGTTAAGCTGTACATAGCAGTGATGGGAGGCAAGCTAAGCTGTTCGCAGCAGTGATGGGAGGCAAGCTAAGCTGTACACAGCAGTGACGGGAGGCAAGCTAAGCTGTACACAGCAGTGACGGGAGGCAAATTAAGCTGTACATAGCAGTGATGGGAGGCAAGCTAAGCTGTACACAGTAGTGACGGGAGGCAAGTTAAGCTGTACACAGTAGTGACGGGAGGTAAGCTAAGCTGTAAACAGCAGTGACGGGAGGCAAGTTAAGCTGTACATAACAGTGACGGGAGGTAAGCTAAGCTGTACACAGCAGTGGAGGGAGGCAAGCTACGCTGTACACAGGATTCGAGGATCAAAGACAAGTGCAGGTGGCGTGTCCAGGAAATATCCCCTTCTTTGTCCTGTGGGTCATCGTGTCATCAATGCGTTGCTCCCTGATGTCTGGCAGACTCTCTCTCTCTCTCTCTCTCTCTCTCTCTCTCTCTCTCTCTCTCTCTCCCCCCCCTCTCTCTCTCTCTCTCTCCCTCCCTCCCTCCCCCCCTCTCTCTCTCTCTCTCTCTCTCTCTCTCTCTCTCTCTCTCTCTCTCTCTCTCCCTCTCTCTCTCTCTCTCTCTCCCTCCCTCCCTCCCTCCCTCTCTCTCTCTCCCTCCCTCTCCCTCTCTCCCTCCCTCTCTCTCTCTCTCTCTCTCTCTCTCTCTCTCTCTCTCTCTCTCTCTCTCTCTCTCTCTCTCTCTCTCTCTCTCTCCCTCCCTCCCTTCCTCTCTCTCTCTCTCTCTCTCTCTCTCTCTCTCTCTCCCTCCCTCCCTCTCTCCCTCCCTCCCTCCCTCTCTCTCTCTCTCTCTCTCTCTCTCTCTCTCTCTCTCTCTCTCTCTCTCTCTCTCTCTCTCTCTCTCTCTCTCAGGTGAGGGACAGTGGGCAGCCAGCGACCGAGGGGGGTGGGGGGTGGGGGGGTATGTTACCGGCACCCCCCCCTCCCCCTCCCGATTATATCAAGAGGATTAGCGACGGATGCGCAATGAGCCAGCACTTCATTAGCCGTCAAGTGTCACTCCTTGGGCCCAGGTGGCTGTCCTTTTCTTTCTGCCTCACCCACACGTGGGCTGGTGGCTTTCAGTCCACATACTGATAATCTCTCCATCTCACACAACACCCGACAGCACGTAACTCACACGAGCCGTTTTTCATAACTGTAACCTCCTGGGGCAAGAGGTACGTGGCCAGCCCAGCCTCTTGGAAAACTCTCCTCACACGGACTCGTTAATCAGCACCTCCCTCCACTCTCTCTCTCTCTCTCTCTCTCTCTCTCTCTCTCTCTCTCTCTCTCTCTCTCTCTCACTTAATGATTGTGATGCTATATATATATATATATATATATATATATATATATATATATATATATATATATATATATATATATATATGACCACAGACAAATGAGAACTGGGACACTGTTTACCATTTAATTAAGTATACACGCCATTTAACCCCTTGAACTCAGGCTTTACGAACCCATGAGCGCAACCCAGCGGTACAGCCCTCGACCACGACGGTACAACCCATGAGCACAACCCAACGGTACAGCCCTCGACCACGACGGTACAACCCAGGAGCACAACCTAACGGTACAGCCCTCGACCACGACGGTACAACCCACGAGCACAACCCAACGGTACAGCCCTCGACCACGACGGTATGACCCTCAAGTACGATGGCCTGGCCTTGGACCAGATCAGCACCTTCGTCCTCAAGCGAGTTACCGTTGTTATCAAGGGTGCTACCGTTGTGTTCAGAGAACGCACACCTCTTTTCAGGGGCCTTAATGTTGTGCTTAAGGGCTTCACTTCAGCAGTCTCGTCCCACCGGTTTCCACTGTCGGGCGAACCAAATAGAACCATGGCTGCCTCGCAACAAGAGGAGGTCCTCTATTCGCCACGTCACATCCGGACCTACGTGCTCACGGCGCATTCAAGTGCAAAGCCTGACATCTACAAGTCCGCGGACTAACGTCGCTGATATTACATGGGGGTCAGGAGCGCGCCAGAACCCGTTACTTCTTGGTACAGAGAACGAAAGCACCAGCGTGCACGTTGTTCCCGCCCATTCATACATGCAAGAATTCCAAGGTATATGTTCTGGATCTGTTCTGGAATCTTATATCTTTTCTAGAAGGTAATGGTTCTGGATTTGGACTACAATATTTACGTTTCTGGATGTGTGGTGGAAGGTTACTGTTCTAGATCTGTTCTAGAAGCTGACTGTCCTAGATGTGTTCTGGAAAGTGACTGTCCCGGATCAGTTCTGGATGGGAAGCGTCCTGGATGTGGTCTGTAAGGTAGCTCAGTCTTGGATCTGTTCCAGAGTGTTGTTGTTCTGTGTGTTGAGAGATAACTGTTCTAGATCTGTTCCAGAGTGTTGTTGTTCTGTGTGTTGAGAGATAACTGTTCTAGATCTGTTCCAGAGTGTTGTTGTTCTGGGTGTTGAGAGGTAACTGTTCTAGATCTGTTCCAGAGTGTTGTTGTTCTGTGTGTTGAGAGATAACTGTTCTAGATCTGTTCCAGAGTGTTGTTGTTCTGGGTGTTGAGAGATAACTGTTCTAGATCTGTTCCAGAGTGTTGTTGTTCTGGGTGTTGAGAGATAACTGTTCTAGATCTGTTCCAGAGTGTTACTGTCCTGTGTGTTGAGAGATAACTGTTCTAGATCTGTTCCAGAGTGTTGTTGTTCTGGGTGTTGAGAGATAACTGTTCTAGATCTGTTCCAGAGTGTTACTGTCCTGTGTGTTGAGAGATAACTGTTCTAGATCTGTTCCAGAGGGTTACTGTTCTGTGTGTTGAGAGATAACTGTTCTAGATCTGTTCCAGAGTGTTGTTGTTCTGGGTGTTGAGAGATAACTGTTCTAGATCTGTTCCAGAGTGTTGTTGTTCTGGGTGTTGAGAGATAACTGTTCTAGATCTGTTCCAGAGTGTTACTGTCCTGTGTGTTGAGAGATAACTGTTCTAGATCTGTTCCAGAGTGTTGTTGTTCTGGGTGTTGAGAGATAACTGTTCTAGATCTGTTCCAGAGTGTTACTGTCCTGTGTGTTGAGAGATAACTGTTCTAGATCTGTTCCAGAGTGTTGTTGTTCTGGGTGTTGAGAGGTAACTGTTCTAGATCTGTTCCAGAGGGTTGTTGTTCTGGGTGTTGAGAGATAACTGTTCTAGATCTGTTCCAGAGGGTTACTGTTCTGTGTGTTGAGAGATAACTGTTCTAGATTTGTTCTGGTAGGCAACTGTTCTGGATCGGCTACAAGAGGTTCTGGATCAATTGGGGAAGGTGACTGTACTGGATCTGTTCTCGCCGGTTACTGTACTGGATCTGTTGCAGAAGGTTACTGATCTGGATCTGTTGCAGAAGGTTACTGATCTGGATCTGGTGTGGTAGGCAACTGTTCTGGGTCTATTTTGGAAGGTGACCATTCTTGATCTGTTCTGAAGGGTTACCATCCTGGAAGGTGCCCGACCTGGATTTGTTTAAGGAGATAATTTGCCTGGATATGTTCCAGTTTAACTGTTCCCGATATGTTCCGGAAGGTGACTGTCCTGGATCTGTTCTGGAAGACAACTGTCCTGGATCTGTTCTGGAAGGTAACTGTCCTGGATCTGTTCTGGAAGGCAACTGTCCTGGATCTGTTCTGGAAGGCAACTGTCCTGGATCTGTTCTGGAAGGTAACTGTCCTGGATCTGTTCTGGAAGGCAACTGTCCTGGATCTGTTCTGGAGGGCAACTGTCCTGGATCTGTTCTGAAGAGCAACTCTCCTGGATCTGTTCTGGAAGGTAACTGTCCTGGATCTGTTCTGGAAGGCAACTGTCCTGGATCTGTTCTGGAGGGCAACTGTCCTGGATCTGTTCTGAAGAGCAACTCTCCTGGATCTGTTCTGGAAGGTAACTGTCCTGGATCTGTTCTGGAGGGTAAGTCCTGGATCTGTTCTGGAAGGCAACTGTCCTGGATCTGTTCTGGAAAGTCCCTGTTCTGGGTCTGTTCCAGGATAATTGTTCTGGGTCTCTTCTCAAAGGTTTGGATCTGTACTAAAAGTACCTGTCTTGGATCTGCTCTGGAAGGTAGCAGTCTTGGTCAAGTTCCATGGTATCTTCTCTGGAACCGTCTTGGATCCATTCTGGAAGGTGACTGTCCTGGATTTGCATTGGAAGGTAACTGTTCCACATCGTTCTGAAAGGTAATTGTCTTAGATAAGTCCTGGAAAGCTGTTATGCGACTGTGAGCCCCTCCCACCTTGTGGTAGAAATTAACGTAAATAGATAATTTTCAGCGTCCACCTAGCGCTGTAAGGTCTCACAGAATCGCATGCCACAGTCTGTGAATGTACCATTAGTGTACACCAAGGGATCCTCCGCAGCTGGTGTGTGATTCTAAAAAGAACAAAAGTTCTCATTACGCTGGAATGTGGTCCATCAAAAGGGGAGCTGATGAGGGGTTTAAAGGAGAGAGAGAGAGAGAGAGAGAGAGAGAGAGAGAGAGAGAGAGAGAGAGAGAGAGAGAGAGAGAGAGATGGGGAAAGAAAGCACTTACGACTACTTAAGACTATTCACGATGAGATTCTGCCAAAAGCGAAAGCCTTGCAGGCACCGCTCACCGCAGGGATAACCGCAGTTACGAGGAACGAGTCGCGTGAGTTACGTGTTGTCACGTGGTATGTGTGAGAGTTACGTGTTGTCACGTGTTATGTGTGAGAGTTACGTGTCGTCACGTGTTATGTGTGAGAAGGAGAGATTATCATGTTTTGTGGACTGAATTCCGGCAGCCCACACGTGGACGACGAAGAAAAGAGAGAAAAAAAATTTACAACAACCTCAGATAAAGTAATGAAACTTGACAGCCACTGAAGTGCTAGATCACTGTTCAGCTGTCGTTAACTGAAGTGAGAAAGAGAGAGAGAGAGAGAGAGAGAGAGAGAGAGAGAGAGAGAGAGAGAGAGAGAGAGAGAGAGAGAGTGTATCACACAGAGCTGGCAAGAAGCAGTGTCGGGGTAAGAGAGCCATAAGTCACATGTGGTTGGGTGATCTGGACGACACCCAGGCGACCGACCTACTGAAGCCTGACCCTAACGTACAATATGATAACAGCAGCAACAACATACGAGTGACGACCTGCCACAGTCGTCGTGTGCCACACCTGGAGCAATTTATGAAACGCGACAGCACAGGAAATGGGACGGTACGAAATGAAGGTCATACCATTATACTATATCCTATTATCATACAATATCACACTATAATATTCATAATGTATAAAAAGTGGAAATGAAATCTGTGACATCCATAGTTTAAACTAGTATATATATATATATATATATATATATATATATATATATATATATATATATATATATATATATATATATATATATATATATATTATCCCTGAGGATAGGGGAGAAAGAATACTTCCCACGTATTCCCTGCGTGTCGTAGAAGGCGACTAAAAGGGGAGGGAGCGGGTGGCTGGAAATCCTCCCCTCTCGTTTTTTTCAATTTTCCAAAAGAAGGAACAGAGAAGGGGGCCAGGTGGGGATATTCCCTCAAAGGCCCAGTCCTCTGTTCTTAACGCTACCTCGCTAATGCGGGAAATGGCGAATAGTACGAAAGAAAGAAAAAAAAAAAAAAAAAGAATATATATATATATATATATATATATATATATATATATATATATATATATATATATATATATATCTTCTTTCTTTCTTTTAAACTATTCGCCATTTCCCGCATTAGCGAGAAATATATATATATATATATATATATATATATATATATATATATATATATATATATATATATATATATATATATACCTATATATGTTATCATGATACACAGGGTTTATCACACCCTTCTTTTTTCTCGATAATGTTCGCTGGAAATCCAGTGGAGGGCGAAATAGCTGTCACCACTCTCGGTCACGGAACTGGAGAATCTACAGTTAATCACGAAATTTAAGAAAGCTATAGACGGTATACCGGATGCTAGAAATGCGTGCTGTTTTTCCAATCCCTGAATTCGCGGGCCCCTCCATCTCATTCAACCTGCCTGGTAATCCATCACAGGTACATCGTACGATACTGGGGGGAAAATAATGTACAGCGATAGGCAACACGGCTTTAAATCCAGCTCTAAACTTGTCCATGACGTTCGCTCTGGCGATAAACACGGTAAAATAAATACGAGGTCCTCCCTCACCCACTCTGCTGCTCCTGCTGCTGCTGCTTCCTCATCTTTTCTTTTTTTTCTCGGATCTGGAAACAGAAATCTATCACTGCCACGGACCACGGCTGCTGCAGGTGAGTCTCTCGCCTCCCCCTCACCACCCGAGGACATCTACTGTTGTTCACTTCAGGTCTCCAGTAATGAACGTCGGTTCTAACTCCCGGCACACCCGTGTCTCGCCTCTCCTCGAGGGTGGGTCGTCATCGTCAAGTACTCAAGTAATGCTCGTCTAGTCATAATAATAATAATAATAATAATAATAATAATAATAATAATAATGATAATAATAATAATAATAATGATAATAATAATAATAATAATAATAATAATAATAATAATAATAATAACAGAGCAATGGCGTGGCCATCTGTCTGTCTATCTACGTGAGGGAAGGGCCCTTGGAGGGAGAGGGGGGGGGGGTAGGGATCGGGAAAGGGCATGGAAGTGGAGGCGGTTGTTGTTGTTGTGCGGGGGTGGGGGGGGGATCTGGAGCGGGAGGGCTGTGCAGGGGGTGGGGGGGATCCTATAAAGGCAGAAGTGTTTATGTGCATTTTCAGCTGGCGCCAAAGCGCACAAAATAATCGAAGCTTCGAAGCTAGATTCAAGGCCGCGACCGAAAAAGCCAGTAAAGTACATAATAACTTCTCGAATCAACCGCAGCTATAGGGTTAACACATGTGAAACACATACATAATGAGGAGTCAACGCATGAGCAATGAGGCTTACATAAATGTTGGGCAGATGCTAACATACGGTGTACTGATTACTGACGATGTGGTTGGGTTGGACCTGTTCTTGTAGTAATCTGTATAAGATCTCATGGGTTCAACGCGGTTGTGATACCGAACGGCAACTCAGGGACGAGGGATCTCAGGTAGCAAGTGATGGTGGCGGGTATAATGCAGTAGCTTCATCCTGAATTACTGAATTAAGTCTGTATGACGTTGGAGGGTATCGAGGGAACCATTATGTTCACCGACTCTTAGTAGAAGGTGTTTACGAGGAAGTGGAGGCGAGGGAGGCAAAGGTGGGTTTGGGAAGGTTGAAAACCGTGCAGATGTCCTTAGGTTTAGGGTCACTTGGTCCAAGTGACTCGCATCAACGAAGAATGTAGAGATGGATGCATGATGCAATATTGGTACTTCGGTGTTCCTTCCTTCCTTCCTTCGTAACTCCCAGAGGCTTGGTGGAGGGAGTAACGTGGAGAGGGCTGGGGCCAAGTTTGACGTGGTTGTGAGTGAGTCTGATGTGCACAACAACGGTCTTGTTTTGGTAGCTGGTGACGTGGTTAGCTGTGGTCCCGTTCTGGAGTCTGTAAAGGGTGTTCCGAGGGACCATGTAGGCGGGAAAACCGTTTTCAATGCTGACATCAATGGTACAGACACTGACGCGCTTCCATCGTTAGTGCATTCTTCAGCGCATCATTTTTATGGATGAGGGGAAACAAGGGTCACGTTTACGTGTGGTAGAAGACACAGTGGATGAGGAACTGGAAGGTGGACATGGCCCCTTGGAAGCGTACAGCCAGATGTCGCTCATTTAAGAAAGTCTGTAAGTCAAGGAGCGATACTTCTCCGCAGCCTTGCAGACGTTCTTAAGTAGGTGAATGGGGCGCCGTGGAGCGCTTAACCGTGAGGCTGTGTAACAGTGTGTCGGCTAAATGCTCTACACCTGGAGGGAAGGCTGAGAAGCAGGTGATGTCAAGATGAAGGAGTTGCACAAGCAGATGGCGGCGAGTTGACTCCTAGTGAGTGAATCTACCTCCTCACTGGAAGAGTGATTACCACAGGAGGAGGAGGAGGAGGAGGAGGAGGAGGAGGAGGAGGAGGAGGAGGAGAAGGAGGAGGAGGAGGAGGGAATCTGCTTGTTCAAACTGCTCAACTCTTTCGGCTCCCCACACAATCAACTGTTGCTTAACTGGTGGGGTAATAAGAATTCCTCTGCTGCGTGTGTCTCGCGAACTGTGTAGCGAACTACATTGTTACGGAAGGTCTTGTAGCGTCTGTTGCAGCACAAGGCTAAGTCTCGTTGCTGTATTAGCATCATAAACGCCGCATTTTCCCTATCCAGTTTCTACGTCACCCACGTTTATTATAGCCGTCCATAATGGCGTATTATGGAACCAATAACCGACGTTCAGTCCCAGATGTTTGGTTGTCCTGGAGATTACAGATCAAAGAAGACCTTTAAGCGAGCCGCACCCGAATTCTAGGCACTACGTGGGATGGCAGGCACCGGTCAGCCATAACATAACAGTTTGAATAAAGCTAAAGAAGAGGGAGTATTGCGTGCGTGTGTGTGTGTGTGTGTGTGTGTGTGTGTGTGTATCCTGTGTATCATCCTGTGTATTATCAGACTGCAGGAAGCTTATGTCAGAGGCGGGGGAGGGGAAGCTGTCCACTTGTACTGACTGACACCTACTTAAGATAAAGATAGGGAGACACGTCTACAGAACCTCTTCCAGCTAGGCGATGGTAACAACCGTGGTTCCTCGGGGCTCGGAGTGGGGAACTACTACTATTTCTGACCTACTGAAAAGGAATTACTACATGGAATCATATCATACGTGAATATATGTGCTGATGATGTCAAAATCAAGGATGATGTACACGGTTACAGGAAGTGCAATATGTGGCGTAAACCTAGACCAAATACAACAACAATGGTCTGAATAATGATCATGAAACTCAAGCTTAACAAAGGAAAGGGATGGAGGATATCAACTGAAAACAGACAAGATTGTGATAGCCAATATTGAGAGAGGCAATGTAAAAGAATTAATCTTTGAAAGGAGCCTCGAAGCTGACATCACCCAAAGCTTGTCGCCAGAATATCAAGCTACAGGTGATCATGAAAGGAGCAAATTATATTGTGGTTGATGTCCAAATTGCCTGCAAGTGACATGTTCAGTGAGGTTTTTCAGAAACGGTATTTCTACATTTCAAGTTTCACAGAAGTTACGAAATTTCCGTTATTTCCAATCATTTGATCTATCTCTTTTAATTTCCCCCGGCTAGGAACACTCATTCCCTAAATTAGGTTAGGTTAGGTTCACTGGATTAGGACGTATCATATCATCCCTCACTCTGGGTTGGTAACTGTAAAATTACTTTACAAACTAAACCGTCATGTTTTTGAAATCCAACCTGAATATGTTTCTGTAGCTTGGTTCGTCCACAAGGAAACACACAATTTCTGGAATGGGATGCAACGAGGATGGTGCCTGTGAAAGGAAAGTCCTATAATTTACCTCACATTGGAAGACAGGAGGAGCTGGGAGACAAAATATTCTTTGCCATACCTTCAAGGCTACACTCAAAGTAAACAAGTCTTTTTTTCTGGTGTAAAATGGTTTCAAGAAGAAAAAGAATAAATAGACTCTAGACAGGGGAAGTCCTAAAGACGTGAGAAAAAAATACAGCAACAGAGCACTGGACATGTAGAGAGAAGCTATGTAAAGATGCACTCAATATGGCGAGCACCAGGGATAAAAAGGGAGAAAAAAAATAAACCATCAATGTGGCTGAGGTTCTGTGAGTTAGAAATAAAGACTTGTGCGTGAAATGTTCCGTTCCCACTGGCACAAAGAGGTAATCACTCAGAGTACCGTGCCCAGTGTAGCCTAGTCCCGCCTATGAGTTTCCTGTCGAGCGATGAGTGTATAGCAACCTGTAACCAAAATCTATCTTTCTTTTTTTTTCGAGAATGCCTTACAGAAATTATCCGACATGTGAACTGAAGAGTAGATAACCCAAATACGGTGTATCGAACTGAAGATGAAACAAATATGATGTCCAGTTACGTATGCTAAAATGAACAGCCAAAGGGCTTTCGGTGTTGAATCGTTCATCCTAGACAGCAAATCTTGCTGCAGGAAAATAAAATACGAGAAAATAAATCAAAGTTATAACATAATGTTAGCGAAGGCGAAGGGAGAAAATACACGTTTTTCCTCTCTGGCTAATTAACTCGCCAACACATAAACTGCTTGGGGCAGCGATCTCCCTCCACATTATTATGTCTCACGGTGTGGCACATTGTTTCTGGTCAGCGGCATCAACCTTCCTTGTGTTTCTTGTTTTTACTCTTTCTTCCTTCCTTCCTTCATTATAATTTTATCTTCTTTTTCTTCTTCTTCTTCTTCTTCTTTATCCTCCTCTTCTTCTTTTTCTTCTTCTTGCTCTTCCTCCTCCTCTTCTTTTTCTTCTTCCTCTTCTTCTTCTTCAACGTCTCCCGCTTCTCCTTCCTCCTCCTCTTCCTCCTCCTCCTCCTCCTCTTCTTCTTCTTCTTCTTCTTCTTCTTCTTCTTCTTCTTCTTCTTCTTCTTCTTCTTCATCATCTTCTTCTTCTTCTTCTTCTTCTTCATCTTCATCTTCTTCTTCTTCTTCTTTTCCTTCTTCTTCCTTTTCTTCTTCTTCTTCTTTTCTTCCCAACAAACAATGTTTCGCGCTATTCCTTCATTCTGGGACCGACTGAACTGGATTCATTGTACCTTTGTCCAATACGTGCACATATATATTTCGTTCGTTTCTTGATTTACATCTCTGACAAGAATGTATAGGGTTATAGATCACAACAACTAAAAAATACAATGAATACTTCGGGATGATATTCTTTACAGTCTTAATTACGTGAAATCAAACACTGCTCACAGACGCCTTTTCACAAGCCCTCAATCAGCATATTGGAAAAATACTGTTCTGTGGGGTCAATTTTTTTCGTCATTAGTCGGTCAAATGTCAATCTGGATTTGTAAAAATCATCCCTCGACTTTTTATTTCGGATGAAAGGTCACTAAATAAGCATTTTTTTTTTCTTTTTGCCATTACGTGGCCATATTACCGCCGCTGTTCATGAAATCGTACACAAATCATGTCTTTCCCTACACCCTGCACAGCGATACTGATGAAGATATGACGTCCACTTTCTGCCTTTTTATTTTTTCATGGTTTAAAAGGTTATCCAAAATTTCATTTCTTAATCTTTCTCTTCGGCCGTTAATCCGTTCATTTCAACCAATGTTGATGAAACTTAGCATTATGATATCTAGCAAAAAAAGCCACATACAGAGGCTGTCAAATGACGGCCTTTCGAACTCAAATATTTATTTCTATGACACGTAAACGTAGCCTACGTAAACTTTAGATGTCTAAAACCCATCTACTTCTTATTTCTCTTTCTAAAACTTCTCATAACTTCCCCGTCTCCTCTGATGAGTCTGTGATTCAACTATTGAACTCTATAAGCATACCTGATACTACCGTATCAACCTATCTCGCAGAAACTCCATATCACACATATAGCAAAGTCTGCCTCAAAGAAAATGGGCGTCCTGCTTAGGAACCTTAGAAGTTTTCTCTTCTAAAAAGTTGCTCCGATTACACAAAGGGCTAATACGTCCTTGTATGAAGTACAGCCTTCACATCTGAGGAGGGGCTCGCTCTACACACTTACTTGACCAAGTCGAGTCCACTGCAATCCGACTTGTCAGCTTTCCTAGTCTCACCTCAAAACTTGACCTACTTACCCTGAGCGAATAACTGGTTCTCTCTCCCCCCTCCTTCATATACTCCCCACGCTCCTGCACGAAAAATGTGGTTGCTTGTGTGACCTCCGCTATCAACTAGACCACGTAACACTCGGCAAACTGCTGCGTCACACGATTGGCCGTTGGCAACTCAAGGGTGGGCCGTTTTGATACCTGTTTCTTTCCCTATATCACTAAGCTTTGGATATCTTTATCCCTCTGATGTATTTCCCACTATCTATGACGTACCCCTTCATGTATAGCAGTTTTTTACCTTTCCTCGAAAACTCTTACCTTATTTTTCTTCTCTCCTTTCTTTCCTACCCTTTTCAACACTTATTTCACTTGAAGCCTGCCCTCGATGAAGACTTCTGTCTATGACCAGGGTATTCGAATGAAAAGACAGAAACTTGAAGAGTACATACAAAATGATGTGACTTCAAAGAAGGCACAGTAAAAACGAAAGTAGAAAAGAAGAGCAGAATGTCTGCGGCAAAGTCTGTGCTACTGACTGATTCAAACCCGAATGGAAAAGATGAAGCTCACCAACACCAGAGGGCCTGAGGTAGGATGTACTTGAGGAGAAAATGTTGAGAAAATGGTAAAGTCACACATGAAAAAATTAAAGTAAAGAAAATGATAACACAATTGATATCAATATTCATAGTATGAGGAGGAAGCAAAGGGAGACTAAAGCTAACAAAGGGAATCTTGTTCTTAAAGTCTTATACATTAATGCAGACGGATCTGCATTAACTCGGTGACGGTCTACATTTCAAAGATCACACATGGGTAAGGACACTTAATATTACTAGATCTTTTGAAACAAAACTTAACCCAAATGACAGTCACATTCAGTCACCCCGTGAGAATGCAGAGATGTAAATAAGGCCGGAAAATGGCAATGCAGGAGGAGGAGGAGGAGGAGGAGGAGGAGGAGGAGCAGGAGGAGGAGGAGGAGGAAGAATAAGAGAAAGAGGTTTGCTTCTTGCAAGAAGACACAACCTAGAGTTTCAAGAACTACCAACAGACGAGTCTCCTTGATGACAACATACAAGAGGGAAGGCGACTGTAAAATAAACCAAGTCTAAATGTTTTGATATTTTACGATGCAACAAAAAGTTTTGATCAAGCGGACCATATCTTTGATTCAATCAAAATGATGATGGTCAAGACAGGGCAATGTAGAAGGCTGTAAGAGAGGCCCTGTGTGAAGATGTGATGATGGTCAGGATAGGATAGTGTAGAAGGGAAAAGGTTTTCATAATAATGGAGATTTTTACCGTAGAAGTATCAAGTGTGACACCCGAATTCTGAAATCATAAATCTTTAGTGTGCGCAGAAAAAACTATGTCCCACTGTAGAGGCACGAAACACGTCAAATGACTTAAGGAAGTGATAAACACCATCAACAGTGGATCTAACTCTCTCTAACACCAACCTACAGGTGGAGGCAGCATCTATTGTATCTCAAATGAGGAACGTGATCACGCACTGCTCGACTGTAAGTGTGTGTTTAGTGAGGGAATAACAAAAGGCATGAGGGAGGATCACCAGACCGTTTGAGGGAGTACAAGAGGGTGGAAACTTCTACAGATCTAAACAACCTCTTTAAGAACATCACTTGGGAAGGAGGGTCACACAATTCCACTGTGTAAATAACGCGTTTCTGTGAAGCTTGGGATGAGGTAACTGGTACACAGATGCCACTAGGGGGAAAGACAAAGAAGTAAGAGAAGTCTTGATTAACAAATATGAACAAATACAAGGACAACGACAAGTAGAAATATATATATATATATATATATATATATATATATATATATATATATATATATATATATATATATATATATATATATATATATATATATTTGAGAAGATATTGGCCAACACGCAGGTCGGCAGCATCCAAATGGTGTATATAGATTCAAACAATAAGTACACGAAAACAAGGAAAGCAATTTGGAAATTTCACCGCCAAAATATCGGGTACAAAACGTAATACTCCTCAGCTGCTCTGAGCAGGTATCGAAACTGTTATGTAAAAGAACAAATAAAATCGAATGAAGGACTTCGATGTAAACTGCTGAAGCAGGACATAAATACGTGATCAGCTGAATTGCAATTTCCAAAATGAATTCACGGGGGAGAACACTTTACCCTCAATACTAGCTAGAGAGGATGGCTGCACAAACCATGATGGGCAGACGTGAGACAGGTCTGGCCTCCGTGGAGGATCTAGATACACATAAGAAGCCTGGAACCGATGATACCAGGCTCCAACTGCTAAACAAAAGAAGAGGAAAGCAAAAACTTCTACAGTGACGGAACAAATTGACTGACAGTCGACTAACAATAAAGAATTTATGGCAAGATATATGAGAGGCAGAGAGGTGATAAAAAGCCATTACACACACACACACACACACACACACACACACACACACACACACACACACACACACACACACACACACAAACATAAACACGCCAGGGGTACACACACAATTACTGTCGTCTGCAACCAACTTGATTTCCAAAGAATAACATGAGGGTGGGTGTGCAGGAACAGCCGGCACGCGGTCTGTGAGGGCACCTGCGAGTCTGGGGCGAACACAACAGACAACTCTGAGATACACAGAAAACGACATGATCGATGTAGAAACATTTTCTGATGAACTCCACTGACTACTGTTCAATAACTACACCGACTATTGTTCAATAACTCCACCGACTATTGCTCAATAACTCCACCGACTATTGTTCAAGAGGAAGATTACTCCACACATGTTCTGTTAGACCAATGTCTTCAGGAAGTATGCATGTCATTCATGGATGATCATATGTTGTTCTATTCTCTACTCTTGGGAACAAGGATCTAGTTTGTAAATGCTAAGTCTATCTAGTGTAGTCACCACCCACAAAACTTCTACATAGTGGTGTAAATCATCGCGAAAAACTTTCTGTTCGATATATGTTTTTATGCCGAAAATGAGAAGAGTGAAATATATTTCTAACTCCGAGATCGCGTGCGCTCCTACTGAGAATATTATGCTCTGATCAACACACACTCACCCACAGCAAAGATACACAGTTCGACTACGAATCTAACTAAATTCTTTACATATATATATATATATATATATATATATATATATATATATATATATTTTTTTTTTTTTTTTTTATACTTTGTCGCTGTCTCCCGCGTTTGCGAGGTAGCGCAAGGAAACAGACGAAAGAAATGGCCCAACCCCCCCCCCCCCATACACATGTACATACACACGTCCAGACACGCAAATATACATACCTACACAGCTTTCCATGGTTTACCCCAGACGCTTCACATGCCTTGCTTCAATCCACTGACAGCACGTCAACCCCTGTATACCACATGACTCCAATTCACTCTATTTCTTGCCCTCCTTTCACCCTCCTGCATGTTCAGGCCCCGATCACACAAAATCTTTTTCACTCCATCTTTCCACCTCCAATTTGGTCTCCCTCTTCTCCTCGTTCCCTCCACCTCCGACACATATATCCTCTTGGTCAATCTCTCCTCACTCATTCTCTCCATGTGCCCAAACCATTTCAAAACACCCTCTTCTGCTCTCTCGACCACGCTCTTTTTATTTCCACACATCTCTCTCACCCTTACGTTACTTACTCGATCAAACCACCTCACACCACACATTGTCCTCAAACATCTCATTTCCAGCACATCCATCCTCCTGCGCACAACTCTATCCATAGCCCACGCCTCGCAACCATACAGCATTGTTGGAACCACTATTCCCTCAAACATACCCATTTTTGCTTTCCGAGATAATGTTCTCGACTTCCACACATTTTTCAAGGCTCCCAAAATTTTCGCCCCCTCCCCCACCCTATGATCCACTTCCGCTTCCATGGTTCCATCCGCTGACAGATCCACTCCCAGATATCTAAAACACTTCACTTCCTCCAGTTTTTCTCCATTCAAACTCACCTCCCAATTGACTTGACCCTCACCCCTACTGTACCTAATAACCTTGCTCTTATTCACATTTACTCTCAACTTTCTTCTTCCACACACTTTACCAAACTCAGTCACCAGCTTCTGCAGTTTCTCACATGAATCAGCCACCAGCGCTGTATCATCAGCGAACAACAATTGACTCACTTCCCAAGCTCTCTCATCCCCAACAGACTTCATACTTGCCCCTCTTTCCAGGACTCTTGCATTTACCTCCTTTACAACCCCATCCATAAACAAATTAAACAACCATGGAGACATCACACACCCCTGCCGCAAACCTACATTCACTGAGAACCAATCACTTTCCTCTCTTCCTACACGTACACATGCCTTACATCCTCGATAAAAACTTTTCACTGCTTCTAACAACTTGCCTCCCACACCATATATTCTTAATACCTTCCACAGAGCATCTCTATCAACTCTATCATATATATATATATATATATATATATATATATATATATATATATATATATATTTGTTATTCGAAACTCCAGAGTATAGCCTAAGCTACAATATTTTTATTTCCAGTAACTTGACTGTATTGGTGTCTGTTAATAAGTAGCAACAGAATGTTGTTCTCCTCTCGTCAGTCCCTGTCTAGTCTACTTTATGCATCTCGCACCCCACACCTGACACGTCACATCTGAAAGGGGGGTACAGAATCCTCCACTCTTCCCAAACCTCACACCTGACCCCCACACCTAAAAGAGTGGTATGGAGTCCCCCACCCGTCCCACGCCTCACACCTGACCCCCACAGCTGAAAGAGTGGCACAGAATCCTCCACTCTTCCCAAACCTCACACCTGATCCCCACACCTAAAAGAGTGGCACAGAATCCTCCACTCTTCCCAAACCTCACACCTGACCCCCACACCTAAAAGAGGGGCACAGAATCCTCCACTCTTCCCAAACCTCACACCTGACCCCCACACCTAAAAGAGTGGTATGGAGTCCCCCACCCGTCCCACGCCTCACACCTGACCCCCACACCTAAAAGAGTGGCACAGAATCCTCCACTCTTCCCAAACCTCACACCTGAGCCCTACACCTAAAAGAGTGGCACAGAATCATCCACTCTTCCCAAACCTCACACCTGACCCCTACACCTAAAAGAGTGGTATAGAGTCCCCCATCCGTCCTACCCCTCACACCTGACCCCCACAGCTGAAAGTAAAGAATCACCCACCCATCCCACACCTCACTTCATAAGGGATGGTATAAAATCCCCCTCACCCCTCACCCCTACCATCACCCGTCCCGCACCAACCCATACCGGAAAGACGTGGAACAGAAACTGTGTCACCCAAATGAGGACATTCAGACGGTAGCTCCAGCATGCGTCAGTGGCGATGGCATGTCTGACTGTTGCCACCGCCAACAGAGGGTGGAAAAGTTATGGCAGGCGACGTTCACTTATCAAGACTCAAGTCTTTTTAATTGACGTTGAAGACTCCAGTCACTGACGAAAGTCTTCATCGAGGTCCGGCAATGAACGAAATGAAAAAAAAAATAGCTCAAAGAGACAGAAAAGTAAGAAGAGAGAAAAAGAAAACTTAGAAAATGACTCAGATGAGAGGAGGAACGAGACAAAGTGTAGATCATATTTCCACTAGACTGATGTATATGAAGACACGAGATACGTTATATACCATACAACATGGATAAAAAAACAGATCACGACTGATAATTCTAAAAATCACACAACAGAGTCGAGAATGTTTCTATAAAATCTTAAAACCATCGCAAACACAAGAGTTTTCTCCATACTTTTAAGAAACACGTTCTAGACTCGCTTCACAACCAGCAAAAAATGAAAATTTAATTTCCCTTATGTATTCTTACACCTAACATCGATTCCAGCTGCCGGAGACATGGGTTCGAATCATGGGCGTGGCAGTAGGCCAACATCCAATCCCAGTGTTCATCTCTCGTCTAGGTTGGCTGATGAATGAACACATGGCTTAGGCTAGGGTGTGTGCCTAAGTGATATATATATATATATATGTGTATATATATATATATATATATATATATATATATATATATATATATATATATATTTTTTTTTTTTTTTTTTTTTTTCATACTATTCGCCATTTCCCGCGATAGCGAGGTAGCGTTAAGAACAAAGGACTGGGCCTTTGAGGGAGTATCCTCACCTGACCCCCTTCTCTGTTCCTTCTTTTGGAAAAAAAAAAAAACGAGAGGGGAGGATTTCCAGCCCCCCGCTCCCTTCCCTTTTAGTCGCCTTCTACGACACGCATGGAATACGTGGGAAGTATTCTTTCTCCCCTATCCCCAGGGATATATATATACATATATATATATATATATATATATATATATATATATATATATATATATATATATATATATATATATATATATATATATATATTCCTATGAGTCCACGGGGAAAATGAAACACGAAAAGTTCCCAAGTGCACTTTCGTGTAATAATCACATCTAATAATCACATAATTGCATCTATAAAGTTCCTTGTGGAAACTGTGATAAGTTTTATGTTGGTCAGACAGGTAAGGATCTTTCTGTTAGACTTAAGCAACATAAATATAGTATAAGAACGGGACAAGAATCAAATGCCTTGTTTAATCATGTTAAAAACTATGATCATTGTATTGACTGGAGTAACGCCATCTCAGTTGTTAACTCTAACTCTATTACCAAGAGAAATATCATTGAATCTTCTATTATTAAATACACAAAGAATTATAATCTTAGTATTAGTGATGGTCTGTACAAATTAGATAACTTTATTGTTGATAAGATTTGTAAAATGATAAGTTTATGAATCACATGTTTACCAAATGGCGTCCAAGCTTCGTCTCTTCGATGTATATCAACTGACTGTTATATTTCTCTATTGTGTCTCCCCTGATGATGTGATTATTACACGAAAGTGCACTTGGGAACTTTTCGTGTTTCATTTTCCCCGTGGACTCATAGGAATATCTTGATCACGCGCAAAACTGTGATACTTTCCAATATATATATACATTTGTATGTATGTTAATCATCTACGTATATTCCTGAAGATATGAAATATCACGAAAGCCCTCACAAAACTCTGTCTCGTAACACAAAAATAGTAATCACACAAAACACAACCACATCACAACTTAAGAAACACCTGCATCAACACAAGCAGACCTCCACGCATATGTTTACAGTTAACAAAACACCACAGATGTCAGGCAAATTGTACCTGCCAAGAATACTTATTTCCTACGCAAATCTAAGAAATCATTACACATTTTCTAAATGACTTAACGACCACGAAGGAATGAAATGCACATTTATATTCACAACAGAAATAAAATTACGTTTCCATGGCAGCCAAGTTATAAAAAGAAACTGGATTTTGCTTGCCTGCTTTACGAGCAGATCAATTCGTGTCAACCTTGACCCTGAGGCAGTTTTTCATAGTTATGGATCATTAAAGCAAAATAGCAAAACAAACGTCTCCCAAATTTTACAGGATTAACCTCGTCCAATTCTTTAAGCTGTTTATCCCGTAATTTGATATCAGATACGCTATCAGTTCATAAAGGGCGACCATTTTGATATGAGCAATACCGTGGGTAAATCGAAAGGCAACCAATTCTATGTATATATTATCCTATTCAGAGTTATTCCGGGGTCTATTTCTCTGAAAGAATCCTGGTGTATCCTAAATTCTCTTTCCAGAGACTCTAGCAGCCGAAAAGAGCGCTGCTTCCTGTAGGAAGGAAACGTGAACTCTTTGAAGTAAGTTCTCGTACGGGACTGCTCCCGATGACACAACCTCGCCAAAAGTGACCTTTCATTTGTGGTGTGACCTTATGTGGGCGATGCAAGGTACCACACACACACACACACACACACACACACACACACACATATATATATATATATATATATATATATATATATATATATATATATATATATATATATATATATATATATATATATATATATATTTTCTTTTTTTTTTTTTTTTTTTTTTTGCTTTGTCGCTGTCTCCCGCGTTTGCGAGGTAGCGCAAAGAAACACGAAAGAAATGGCCCAACCCACCCACATACACATGTATATACATACGTCCACACACGCAAATATACATACCTACACAGCTTTCCATGGTTTACCCCAGACGCTTCACATGCCCTGATTCAATCCACTGACAGCACGTCAACCCGGTATACCACATCGATCCAATTCACTCTATTCCTTGCCCTCCTTTCACCCTCCTGCATGTTCAGGCCCCGATCACACAAAATCTTTTTCACTCCATCTTTCCACCTCCAATTTGGTCTCCCACTTCTCCTCGTTCCCTCCACCTCCGACACATATATCCTCTTGGTCAATCTTTCCTCATTCATTCTCTCCATGTGCCCAAACCATTTCAAAACACCCTCTTCTGCTCTCTCAACCACGCTCTTTTATTTCCACACATCTCTCTTACCCTTACGTTACTTACTCGATCAAACCACCTCACACCACACATTGTCCTCAAACATCTCATTTCCAGCACATCCATCCTACTGCGCACAACTCTATCCATAGCCCACGCCTCGCAACCATACAACATTGTTGGAACCACTATTCCTTCAAACATACCCATTTTTGCTTTCCGAGATCATGTTCTCGACTTCCACACATTCTTCAAGGCTCCCAGAATTTTCGCCCCCTCCCCCACCCTATGATCCACTTCCGCTTCCATGGTTCCATCCGCTGCCAGATCCACTCCCAGATATCTAAAACACTTTACTTCCTCCAGTTTTTCTCCATTCAAACTTACCTCCCAATTGACTTGACCCTCAACCCTACTGTACCTAATAACCTTGCTCTTATTCACATTTACTCTTAACTTTCTTCTTTCACACACTTTACCAAACATATATAAAACTTTACCTTACTACCCATGGAGCCTCTTCTATGACGCTCTCGCAGAGCTCAGGAAGTGAGCCAAGACCAGCGGGGGTAACCACACGTCAACAAGCATGTGGTGATGTGTGTGTTGTGTGTGTTTGTGGAGTGAGCGCAAAATACACTGGAGGGAATGTCTTCAAGACAGACGCTGCATCTTGGGCATGAGATGTCTCGTGTCACGTTGAATCAGTGAACGTAATCTTGGCCAAAGTGATGGGTGGTGTCCAAAACACAGAAGAGAAAGAGTAACTCGTACTTGTCTGGGAACTTTTGTTTTAGATGGGTGTATGTGTTGTGGGACAGATGTTTAAGGGTGGGATGGAAGGGTAGTTATTTAAAGCTTGTCGGGCCATTTAAGCGTATATTTGTTCTGCCATTGTCATGTTTGTGTGGAGGAGGAGGAGGAGGAGGGGGAGGGGGAATCTGTGAATATAGGTTGTTGAAGTGCGAGGCAGGGGTAGGCTTTATATTTCTACTGGGTGGTTGGTTATGAAGTGGTTTGGACAAGAAGGATCAAATGCTGTACAAAAAAAGAAAAGGATCGCCCGACATACTGAAGTGAGATGGCACTGACAAGACTTTATCTCATCATGCAGGTGCTGAATGTTTCTGAATACCACTCAGCCAGTGATTGTTGTAATATATATATACATATATATATATATATATATATATATATATATATATATATATATATATATATATATATATATATATATCGAGGATGTAAGGCATGTGTACGTGTAGGAAGAGAGGAAAGTGATTGGTTCTCAGTGAATGTAGGTTTGCGGCAGGGGTGTGTGATGTCTCCATGGTTGTTTAATTTGTTTATGGATGGGGTTGTTAGGGAGGTAAATGCAAGAGTCCTGGAAAGAGGGGCAAGTATGAAGTCTGTTGGGGATGAGAGAGCTTGGGAAGTGAGTCAGTTGTTGTTCGCTGATGATACAGCGCTGGTGGCTGATTCATGTGAGAAACTGCAGAAGCTGGTGACTGAGTTTGGTAAAGTGTGTGGAAGAAGAAAGTTAAGAGTAAATGTGAATAAGAGCAAGGTTATTAGGTACAGTAGGGTTGAGGGTCAAGTCAATTGGGAGGTGAGTTTGAATGGAGAAAAACTGGAGGAAGTGAAGTGTTTTAGATATCTGGGAGTGGATCTGTCAGCGGATGGAACCATGGAAGCGGAAGTGGATCACAGGGTGGGGGAGGGGGCGAAAATTTTGGGAGCCTTGAAAAATGTGTGGAAGTCGAGAACATTATCTCGGAAAGCAAAAATGGGTATGTTTGAAGGAATAGTGGTTCCAACAATGTTGTATGGTTGCGAGGCGTGGGCTATGGATAGAGTTGTGCGCAGTAGGATGGATGTGCTGGAAATGAGATGTTTGAGGACAATGTGTGGTGTGAGGTGGTTTGATCGAGTAAGTAACGTAAGGGTAAGAGAGATGTGTGGAAATAAAAAGAGCGTGGTTGAGAGAGCAGAAGAGGGTGTTTTGAAATGGTTTGGGCACATGGAGAGAATGAGTGAGGAAAGATTGACCAAGAGGATATATGTGTCGGAGGTGGAGGGAACGAGGAGAAGAGGGAGACCAAATTGGAGGTGGAAAGATGGAGTGAAAAAGATTTTGTGTGATCGGGGCCTGAACATGCAGGAGGGTGAAAGGAGGGCAAGGAATAGAGTGAATTGGAGCGATGTGGTATACAGGGGTTGACGTGCTGTCAGTGGATTGAATCAAGGCATGTGAAGCGTCTGGGGTAAACCATGGAAAGCTGTGTAGGTATGTATATTTGCGTGTGTGGACGTGTGTATGTACATGTGTATGGGGGGGGGGGGGGGTTGGGCCATTTCTTTCGTCTGTTTCCTTGCGCTACCTCGCAAACGCGGGAGACAGCGACAAAGTATAAAAAAAAAAAATATATATATATATATATATATATATATATATATATATATATATTCCAACAAATATAGAGGGTGTGTTGAACTGGTTTGGACATATGGAGAGAATGAGTGAGCAAAGACTGACAAAGAGAATGTGTCAGAGGTGGAGGGAACAAGGAGAAGCGGGAGACCAAATTGGAGGTGGAAGGAAGGTGTGAAAAAGATTTTGAGCGATCAGGACCTGAAAGTACAGGAGGGGGAGAGGCGTGCAAGGAATAGAATGAATTGGATCGATGTGGTATACCGGGGTCGACGTGCTGTCAATGAACTGAACCAGGACATGTGGAACGTCTGGAGTAATCCATGGAAAGGTCTGTGGGGCCTGGATAGGGAGCTGTGGTTTCGGTGCATTACACATGACAGCTAGAGACTGAGCGTCAACAAATGTGGCCTTTTTTGTCTGTTTTCCCGGCGCTACCTCGCTGAAGGAGGCAGCGATGCTGTTTCCTGTGGGGCGGGGTAGCGCCAGAAATGGATGAGGCAAGCAAATATCAATGCATACATGTGTATATATGTATATGTATGTGTATATATATGTTAATATGTATAAGTATGTATTTGTGCGGGTATGGGAGTTCATGTATATGTGTATATAGGGGAGAAAGAATACTTCGCACGTATTCCCTGCGTGTCGTAGAAAGCGGCTAAAAGGGGAGGGAGCGGGGGGCTGGAAATCCTCCCCTCTCGTTTTTAATTTTCCAAAAGAAGGAACAGAGAAGGGGGCCAAGTGAGGATATTCCCTCAAAGGCTCGTCCTCTGTTCTTAACGCTATCCCACTGACGCGGGAAATGGCGAATATGTATGATATATATATATATATATATATATATATATATATATATATATATATATATATATATATTGGGTTTCCTGTACAGCCAGACTGAAAAACTCTGTATATCTCTTTTTTTTTTCTCTCTTCACATGCACCATCTGTCATCATCCAAAGGCCTTGCATGTTTTCGAGACAAAATTTGCATTTTCCTTTTCAAGTCATTGGTGCGTCTAATGATTTACAAAGTTTTACTTCTTGCTGTGAAAACTCGATCCCAGTATTGACCATCCGTACGAGTTCAGACCCCAGACTTCAGGAAGTAGGTCAGGCGAGGCCATGACGTCACAGCA
This sequence comes from Panulirus ornatus, assembly GCF_036320965.1. Taxonomy (NCBI): domain Eukaryota; kingdom Metazoa; phylum Arthropoda; class Malacostraca; order Decapoda; family Palinuridae; genus Panulirus; species Panulirus ornatus. Next base: position 25,315,713 of record NC_092291.1, read on the forward strand.
GTAGGTGATGAAAATATCCCAGCCAGCTTTCCTGATCCATACGTGTCAACAACGTGTTTCGTATACACTGATGCCTCGGGCTGTGGTGTGCTAGTACACGCTTGGGGCGGAAGGAAGGTTATGAGCCTCTATGTGCACGAAGTCCAACGAGACTTTGTGGAACAAGGCAGTTTGCTCACGGACTGATGAACAACTGTGTTGTACGTGGTTGAGTTGCTGCCAAGCCCTGTGAACACACACACACACACACACACACACACACACACACACACACACACATACATACACACACACACGCACACACAAACAAACTACCTATGATTCATGCAGGGGTTCGTCAGGTTTCGAATCCTGGGCCAGGCGATCGGCCCACAGTCAACTCAGCTGTTCATCTTCCCCGAAGACCCAGTCGATAAATGGATATATATGTGGCTTAGGTGTGTGTGTGTGTGTGTGTGTGTGTGTGTGTGTGTGTGTGTGTGTGTGTGTGTGTGTGTGTAAAACATTCGCTATGTTGCAGTTGGTGTGGTTGGAGGCATGTGCACCCCAATAGAACCACACACATTAAGTATGAGGGAGTCACATACAAGCGAGTTACTAACACTGTCGCGACCTGCAGACCGTGTGAGCAACCATGTCTCTCCCTCCACCACACACACACACACACACAGAGTGACCGGTGTGGGTGTGCGTCTGGTGGTACGCAACTATCATCACGAACGCAAAGTTAGTTTGACAGACGAAGACACTGCTATAGAACAGTGTGGTATTAACTACAGTAACGCAAGTGGATCATTTCATCGTTCAGATTAACACGAAAGTTAACATTAGATTAGTCTACTTTTCGAACACTTCTAACGATGCCAAAAAAAAAAAAAAAAATTCATTAAGTTTCAGCCTAGTCAACTCTGATATATGATGGAGGAGGAGGATGTGATAGGCAGCAAGGAGGGTGCGAGAGACACCCCCCCTCCCCATTTTGTTTTTTATGGGAGCCCCATTAACCAGGCGGGGTTTACGAGGCAGTAAAACATGTATCATCTGGCCAGGGAGACCCAAGCACACGCCCAAGGACCACCGTACTTGTTGTGCTGGTGGAGTGAGGGACGTGTGCATGATGGTGAGGGAGGGAAGGCAGGCTTCGTACGTCCCTCCACTCTCCATACACGTGGATGCTGACCCAAGCTGTACTGCTGTGCATGTGTGTGTGTGTGTGTGTGTGTGTGTGTGTGTGTGTGTGTGTGTGTGTGTCTACGTACCGAAGACCAACGGCCCTCATCCCACCTCTGTAACTTGCCACGTATATTTACTGTCCACATTCATCAGGTCCCCACAGCCTACGTGTGTGTAACGATGCACTCGAGTTTGTTGGAGTGCTGGTCATGTCTCGCCCACGAGAAGGGAAACTGACTCTCATACACAACATGGAGGGGAGAGGACAAGTGGCCTGGAAAAGACAATGATTAACACGACTCCCTCTCCAGTGAGTGCCAGGACAACAAGAAATGAATACAGTTAAGAGAGTGGATGAGACATAATGGTCAGATCAGTGTTGCCGCCTGACAACTGTGTATTGTTCCTAACACAGACGTGTTATGACACCCATGTAATTACTATAACTAAAATGGCTTGGTACTTTAAACACATGATCCCATTCACCACTGATGGTTGTCATGTGAAGAGAGATGGTACTGAACTACTTTTAAGCACAGTTACGGACAAAATGAATTACTATGTGATGATACTTCGTAAAAAATAGGCATAAAAGGATTTTTCCTTCATAAAAATCGGTGTTTATTGCACGTCCAGTATATATTCTCATAACCACCGTGCAGTGATATGTAGATAATTCACATGGGATCAGTTTGCAGAGCCCAGCAGCAGTGTCTAACCCTAGTGACGTTTTTAAAATTCATAACCTACCAATAACTCTGTATGTATATATATATATATATATATATATATATATATATATATACAGAGAGAGAGAGAGAGAGAGAGAGAGAGAGAGAGAGAGAGAGAGAGAGAGAGAGAGAGAGAGAGAGAGAGAGAGAGAGAGAGAATGTAGGAGTTACAGTTACTGATAGACCGGTTTAGCAGCAAGTCTGCCTGAAGCGCGCTGTTAACTATAGGCATCAGTTCTCATCCTTTCTCGACCTACTGTGATCTTTAACTCAACTTATCAGTACAGTTTGTGAGCAAGACTGTCGACCGAGTTATAGTTAAGTTTTTAGTTCAAAGTTTTGTTATACGGGAAGATTATAGCCGTGTCTTGACTTACAAGATGTATCCATACGATTCCTGTCAAATGTTATGGACAAATAATATTATATTTATGGAGACGCTTCGTGATGCTTCGTGTTTTAGTTCTCATCTTGGGGTTTCTTCTAGAGAAGTTATGGAGGATTTTACATGTCCAGCGACCGGGATGTTCCAGGGCCTAGGTTGAGGTTGTGGTTGGGGGAGCTGGGATGGTGCGGGTGTCAGGGATGGTGCGGGTGTCAGGGACGGTGCGGGTGTCAGGGATGGTGCGGGTGTCAGGGATGGTGCGGGTGTCAGGGACGGTGCGGGTGTCAGGGATGGTGCAGGTGTCAGGGACGGTGCGGGTGTCAGGGATGGTGCGGGTGTCAGGGACGGTGCGGGTGTCAGGGATGGTGCGGGTGTGCTGCTCTCGAGCCTTACCAGGCAGAGTGAGGTGCCAACATGCCTGGTAGGAGAACAGGGAATAAAAGTCCAACCTTGTACCAAGGCTATGACAAGGGCGAGTTGACCCAAGGCTATGTATGACAAGGGCGAGTTGACCCAAGGCTATAACAAGGGCGAGTTGACCCAAGGCTATGACAAGGGCGAGTTGACCCAAGGCTATGACACGGGCGAGTTGACCCGAGGCTATGTATGACCAAGGCGAGTTGACCCAAAGCTATGACCAGGCGTGTTGACCCGAGGCTATGTATGACCTAGGCGAGTTGACCCAAGGCTATGATAAGGGCGAGTTGACTCAAACCTTTGACCAGGGTAAGAGTCAAGCGGGTGGGACCTTGGGTGACGCAAAAGCGCCCGGGAAAAAACCCAAAAGGAACATGAAATCTTGTAACGTGTTATCGTTTATAATCTCTTTACCTTCCCTCCCACATCTCACGCACATACAACTGGTTATGTTCTCTGATCCCGGAAAATGAAGGGAGCAGCACATAGGGAATTCGCTAACAAGGAGTTCCAAAGGCAATGAAAGTTTCTCATGTTCAGACAAGAACTGTCACAACTTTTATGTATACGAGTTAAATGTTCACACACACACACACACACACACACACACACACACACACACACATACACACACACACACATACACACACACACATACACACACACATACACACACATACACACACACACATACACACACACACACACACACACACATATATATATATATATATATATATATATATATATATATATATATATATATATATATATATATATATATATATATTCTGTATGTTGGAAGCTCCATTCAGAGACAAATTTCCACATCAAACCCGTGTTTTAATTGAAATACAAAATGGTTAATGCGAGGAAGAAAAAAGAGATGGGGAACTGTGTCTTAATCATTTTTAGAGGACGTGAAAACTTATATTTCGAAAAGTGCTCAGTCATAGTTGTTAAGAGAGACATGAGTGGGTAGAGAGTTCCAAAGCTTCAAGGTTTGGGGAGAAAAAAGTTATCAAAATGGCCCATCCTTGAGTGGCCAACGGCCACACAGTAATCATCTGACAGCAGCAGCTTGCCGAGTACTGCGTGGTCTAGCTAGTTGTGGGGGCACACAAGCAGCCAACTCTCGGGAGCAAAAAAAACAAATACCTATAGAAGTGGGAAAGTGAACCAATGTTGCGTCGTACTGCAGTCGGGTCAAGTTATGAGGTTAGCCTGGTAGAGCAGACAAGTCGCAATGCTTTCAACTCAATCTCTCTAGTACAGATACAAAGGTAGAATCCCCACTGATACTACAGCAGGACTTCAGAGGGGAAATTCGAAATCTAAACAGAACTTCCAGTGTCTTACAGGAAAACTAAGGTGTTCTGTGGGTGTGTGTGTGTGTGTGTGTGTGTGTGTGTGTGTGTGTGTGTGTGTGTGTGTGTGTGCAATTGCCTATTTGAACTGTACGCGGAGGGAGTTTTACAATCGTGGGACCCCCATCTCTCGTGTGTGTGTGTGTGTGTGTGTGTGTGTGTGTGTGTGTGTGTGTGTGCAATTGCCTAATTGAACTGTACGCGGAGGGAGTTTTACAATCGTGGGACACCCCATCTCTGGTGTGTGTGTGTATGTGTGTGTGTGTGTGTATGTACGTGTATCCCGACATCAACATGTTGCAACTTCCAGTAGTCTCTTTTACGGTGGACCTTTCTTTTTTTTACGTATTTTTCAAATTCTCTGAACTCTTCTATCTTGTAAATGGTCTGAACTTTAAAATCCCTTCGTATCCAACTCATGTTTTGTCGAAGTGTTTTTTTATCCCCCTACTATCAACTCTGGTCTTTCAGTCCGACGTAAGTGTCCCTGAACCTATTGTCTGTTGATTGAAACGTCCGACTCTTTTTTCATCCTGAGGTGACACGGCAGCTTCAACTCCCTAGTCTGACTGTAGATATAATGTCCTTGAAGGCGTACCAGCCGTACGACTGCGCATATCAGACGAGTTCTTGGTCATCGAACGTCATCACCAAATCTAGGCTAAATCCACACGAACCTAACCATATAATAATGGTGTTCATAAATGACGCATTATCTGGAAGCGTTTACGAAGAACTGGAACCAAAATGGAGATCTCCAGTCTGATCACGCTTAACTGTCGGCAATGATGTAGAGGAACCAACGCTATTGGAAGGAATCAAATGAAATCATCATGAGACTTCGACTACTTTTCTCAATTCATTTCTCTGGACTCGTGGATGAATGATCCATTGCTCAGCTGTAAGTCTACAGAAGCAGCCAAACCCCAAAACTGCGAGGGTTTTAATCCTTAAAGTGAGCCGTGGAAGAGACTGGAAGCTTCCACAGTTGCTGTAGGAAGATGACGCCGTTATCTTGACGGGATCAAACAGTATGGAATAGTAGGTCGCTTCTGATGGTGTCTGCAGTTGGAGGATGTTGGCAATCAATGGCGGAGTCGAGGAAAGAATTTGTTTATGAACATGATGGAGAGGTTCAAAAGGTGAAGTGCTGAGCGATAAGAAGTATTTCAAAAGAAGATGCAAGACGATCTCATGCTTTTTCAATCTATTTTGCCACAGAGGCGTGTCCTATCTCGGGCGGACGTTGGGCTGGAGCCGAATCACTTCACCATACGAGGAGAAAACTTTTGATGCAGTGGTGTACACTGGTGTGGAAGCCACTGCTCTACTGTGGTACACTGGATATAAGTTCACAATGTGTGGGAGTCACTCGTCAAGCCCTGTCCCGCTGATCCACACCAGGTTAATGAGAGCAGAGAAGATAAAGACTCACTCATGCACAGAGTCTTTGCTCACGCGCTCTTCACAAAGTGGGCGAAGTAGTTAGGTACCTCCCCCATATCATAACTTCCACATATACTATGAAATATATATATTATAGCTTCTAGTTCCCTTACGGCATTGGCTATGTTGGCACGAGTGTGGCCTTGGCCCATTTCCTGTGTAGCTTGTGTCAGTTTCCCCGCGTGAGTCCCTGACAGATACAGTATGGGTGACCCGGAACACATTTCTTAATCAACGTTTCATATAATAACTTACATCGCCAAGGTCGTCGTCAGGAGGAGAGTATCGGTGATCAGTGAAATGATAGGAATCGGGTTTACAATCTATCTGTTTACAGAGTCACGATAATCGACTTCTTCCCTCAGGACATGGGAGAGAGGTGGTTCATGCGTCTCCCACTGCTACAGTCCTGTAGTATAAGTGAGGAGAACCAGGTACATTTAGGTGACTAATCTGATATAGGAGGTCACGTGAGGGTGTGAGTGTAAACCGGGCATCATCATATAGACTGGGGGTTTGGCGGAGGTGATCCGCCCTAACGGAAGGAGCGAACGTTCATAAAACCCTAATTCAATGGTGACCTTACCACAGAAAAATGATTAATAAGAGATTATGATTGTGTAGCGTGTGTGTGTGTGTGTGTGTGTGTGTGTGTGTGTGTGTGTTCTAGATCAATTACATTGTTAATGTCAGGACATTAACGTCACAATAGTCCCAAGCGATATTCTGAAGGCCGTCTGGTCTGGTCGTCCGGCCAGCCGGCCTCCTGCCCGGGTCCTCCGTGAGTCTGTTAGTGTAGCAACATCCTTGAAGGACATTCTGGACGTCATAGCGCCACCGGCCACTGCCTCCGTCCATTCAAGTAATTTAATAAAAAGGCAAAGCATCAGTGTATCTACCGTGTGGGTGTTACCTGTCAGTCTGTGTTAATAATGACCCGAGAGAACGTGGCCTATATCAGCACCTGAGCAACGTGTATTAAGGCCTGCCTTGAGTTCTAGTAGCCGTCAGAATGATGACGCACGACACCTGACTACCAACACTTAGAACCTGGTGAGAATCTGATGACAAGGATGAGTCCCTGGCTGATGAGTAACTATACACCGTCCCTGGCAGATGAGTCTGATGATCCACCGTCCCTGGTTGATGAGTCTGATGACATACTGTCCCTGGCTGACGAGTCTGATGAAATACTATTCCTGGCTGACGAGTGTAATGACATACTGTCCCTGGCTGACGAGTCTAATGACATACTGTCCCTGGCTGACGAGTCTGATGACATACTGTCCCTGGCTGACGAGTCTCATGAGTGCCTCTCCCGTGAGCGATGGATCTGATGATACACTTAGCAGCCCGAGTACATTAATCTAAAGTTTACAAGAGCCTGTCCTTCGCTAGCACAATGTTCATACAGCTAATGATACTAATGTTTCATTAGTGATAATAAGGAGTCACTGACTAAAGATAAGTCCTTTTCTTTAAAAAAGCCTGGCTTACCGGAAGACAGCAGCGCGTAGTATTAAACGGCGAAGCCTCAGATGGGCCAGACGTAACGAGTGGTGTGCCACTGGGGTCTGTCCTAGGTCCCATTCTTTTCATATCATCATAATATACATTACTGACCTAGAACTCGGTCTCATATCTATGATCTCCAAATTTGCTAACGATACCAAACTAGGAGGCAGAGCTGTAAACAGGCGGGACTGCGAAATTATTCAGAGAGATCTTAACTCACTAGCAGAGTGGTCAGACAGGTGGCAAATGAAGTTTAATGTAGACAAGTGTAAAGTTATGCACTTTGGAGACAAGAATATACGTTACGACTACAAACTATTCGGAAACTCTCTAATTACAGTTAATGAAGAAAAGGACCTTGGAATTGTCATCAGCAACAATATGAAATACACTATACAGTGTCAAGGAGCAAGTAAAAAAGGTAACCAAATGTTAGATCTCATAGCCAGGAACATAGATTACAAGACACCAGAAACAATTCTCACACTATATACTTCTCTAATAAGACCACTCCTTCAATATGCAGTCCAGTTTTGGTCCCCAAACTATAAAAAAGACGAGGAGAAATTAGATCAAGTACCAAAACGCGCGACAAAATTGATCCCATCTCTTACAAATCTGGCATACGAAGAGGCTAAAACGACTGGGTCTCCTCTCCCTTAAAAAGCGTAGACTTCGCGGCAACTTTTCCAAATACAAGAAAATGCGGTTACCAGGACAAATGGAATAAAACTCAAAGCTAAAGGATGTAGTATTTACGTGGGAAAAAGCTTCTTATCCTATAGGTGTGACGATCACTGGAATAAGTTACCGTTAAACGAGGTGAATGCTTTTTTTTTCCATACTATTCGCCATTTCCCGCATTAGCGAGGTAGCGTTAAGAACAGAGGACTGGGCCTTTGGGGGAATATCCTCACCTGGTGAATGCTAAAACTATAAAATACCTTCAAAAGTCATCTAGACAAATGTTTCATAAATTCATGTATACTCTGAGAAAACCCCAGAAATAAACTGTATAAATGACAGCGGTAACGGGGACACTAAAAGGCTAATGTGCAGCAGCGGGGAACTGGCGATAGCTTAAAGAACTACTGTGAGGATTTTTTTTTTGTCGTCATATCTTTTTCTTCCCTCTTTTCAAACAACCCAATCGTAGGCCAGGGAGACCTCCTGTTGTCTGTCTTTCTCACGTAAACTTCTCATGCAAATTTCAGGCGAGAGTTCAAAAGGGAATAAAAGAATTTTGCATACCCGCAACAGATGGACAGGCGGTTCCCGTCAGGTGCAGCCATATACAGTATTTTTTTCATGTCAGCTGAGACGGCATGGGCAGCGGAGACCTTGACCAAGGCCATCCCATTAATGATGTGATTATTACACGAAAGTGCACTTGGGAACTTAACTGGTGGCGCCTGCACCTCCGACAGCGGTAGCCTGAGCCAGGTACCCATTTTTTTTCGAAGAATCCCTGGGGTGGATAAGCATCTGGGTTGTCTGTGGACCGACTGCCGTAGCCAGAATTCGAACCTAGGCGCTCGACCCTGGGGGCGGCCCGTGAATGCGTCACGGGGGTCCAGGAACGCTAATCGATACACCGCAGGAGTCCACAATGTGTTCACGGTTTGTACACCTTAAATGTTTACCTGCACGACATTTATGGTTCTGGACCACAGCCATCACCACAAGCACGCCATTATCAGGGCACTTGATCGTTTCATAAACAGGTTGTTTTCGATGGTGTATATTAAGGTCATCAGCTGATAAAATGACTGAAGATAATCTGTGACTGCACGCACCGGAGACGGGATGAACGTTGGGTTCGCTGGGTGAGGCGGGTTGGGTTCGCTGGGTGAGGCGGGTTGGGTTCGCTGAGTGAGGCGGGTTGGGTTCGCTGAGTGAGGCGGGTTGGGTTCGCTGGGAGAGGCGGGTTGGATTCGCTGGGTGAAGGGGGTTGGGTTCGGTGGGTGAGGCGGATTGGGTTCGCTGGGTTAGGTGGGTTGAGTTCGCTGGGTGAGGCGGGTTGGGTTCGCTAGGTGAGACGGATTGGGTTCGCTGGGTGAGGCGGGTTGGGTTCGCTAGGTGAGACGGATTGGGTTCGCTGGGTTAGGCGGGTTGGGTTCGCTGGGTGAGGCGGGTTGAGTTCGCTAGGTGAGACGGATTGGGTTCGCTAGGTGAGGCGGGTTGGGTTCGCTAGGTGAGGCGGGTTGGGTTCGCTGGGTGAGGCGAGTTGGGTTCGCTGGGTGAGACGGGTTCGGTTCCCTAGGTGAGGCGGGTTGGGTTCCCTAGGTGAGGCGGGTTGGGTTCGCTGGGTGAGGCGGGTTGGGTTCGCTGGGTGTGGGAGGATGGGTTCGCTGGGGGAGGCGGGTTGGGTTCGCTGGGTGAAGCGGGTTGGGTTCAATCTTCGCGAAGCTGACGCCTTCAAACCCGTGTAATAACTTGTTTAGCATTTGTGTGTCGCGGCATTCTTTATCAAACAAGATAATCCAAGATAAAAAGAAATATATATATAAACATTTTGCACTGCAACCAGCGATGTTATTAATGAAAACATTCTGTATACACGTTGAAGGCCAGCGAGGAGCTGTTTGATCCTGCACTGACTATTTACCTCAGGTATTACAACACTTTGATTCAGTGTATCGTGTTTACAAACCTTACCCTGTTTCACATGGGAAGTGGGATGACATCAAACAACTAGTCTGGTACATCTGTCCACACACACACACACACACACACATATTTATATATATATATATATATATATATATATATATATATATATATATATATATATATATATATATATATATATATATATATACGAATAAAGTGTATATGAACGCGCACCTTCATAGAACATCCTGGCTGATGGAGCTTTGTATGATATATATATATATATATATATATATATATATATATATATATATATATATATATATATATATATATATATATATATTTTAGTGTAAGCTGGAAGCAGGTTTTCTCTAACGCACATATAACTTAATACAACTGCATAGTTAAGAGTCATTAATCATCTTTCTTATGTTCTCTAATTTTCTGAATATCATTCTACTATTAGGTGGATGCGCAAACTCCAGCTGTCCAAAATTATCCAATTTTTTTTTCAATTAAGCTTTCGCCTTCACAAAGGCATCATCAGGAATCTACAAAAAGAGAAAAAAAAACTGCGTCACAAAACTTGGATATGAAATGTAAACCGCAAACACAATGTACATAAGAAACAAACTCGGGAAACCCATTGTACATAGCACGTAAAAAGTACGGGAAAACACTAAGAGCGATACAAATTAACAATATCACGAAGGGTAGTATGATTTACAACCTAAATGCAAAATATGGAAACAGAAATATAGAAAAACGTAAAGTTGAGGAAACACAGAAGAACAATAGTAACGAGGTAGGAATATAGATAGTCCATCTCTCATACACTAAGTTGGGCCGAGCGAGACCGTAATTGAGGTCAGGTAGGGCTGAGGTCAGGGAGGGCTCGTCTGATTCTCTCTGACCTTGGAAACCCAGCGACACATTCCTCTTGTCCTGAAAGAGTCGACTCGGTAGCTTGTGGCGGGTCAGTGACGTGTTCCACCTGTCTTAAAATGGCATTAGGTCTAAGTCCTATTGGCGGGCCGTCAAAGAGCTGTATGGCGGTGGTCATGTTTGTCTGAATGTTGATGACAGGTGATTTCTCTCTAATGTGAATGGCTTCTAATATCTGTAGTCTCCTCTGATCACTGCAACTAGTAATGATTTTGGTGTTGTTCACTATAATCTCCCTCGTTAGTCTCGTTATATGCTTTTGATCATCATGATGTTTGATTTCACCTTCTTATAGGTGGAGCGAGAGGCAGCGGCTCAGGGTGCAGGTTGTTATGTCCGATGTAGTTTATGTAGTCGGGGCTGACAGTAGCCAATATTGCATCGGTACTCATAGACCACATTGGTACGACTCAAACTTCCAGAGCGACCAACTATATTGTTCATTACGAGCTTGCTGGCGTGTACCCTCTGTGCCCTCGAGGAAGCCCAGGTCCCACGCGTGGTGTTTATTTCCTCAGTTGGCACATTTAAGCGTTACTTTCTCGCTCCTCTTTAGCGTGTTGACGCACAGTTCTGTCTTGTGCGAATATGGCACATATACATCTCTTGGTTTGAGCGTCTTAACTGGTGGTGCCTGCACCTCCGACAGCGGTAGCATCTGAGGAGTTCCGGCATGCATGGCCTCACAACGATTTTTCCCAGGTTTTCAGGTGTATGTGACTCGGTTTAAGTGCACAGTGAGTTATAAGCACCTGCAAGTGCAGCGCTCTGCCTTCAGAACCTTTCGGTGGATTTCCAGGGAATCCAGGGGCAGTTCCTTGGGGTACTTTAGCACCACGGATTTCTCCTCTTTCATGGCCGGGTTAGTTTCGTGGATAATATTTACAAGGACATTTAGAGCACTGACGGAGGAAGTGTCTTTGGGGTGGAGAATCATCTCCTCCTTGAGGTTTGGTCGGAATGTGATACTGGAATTGGGTAGCTTCTACTCTATGTCTGTAATGATGGCATACGTCTACTTCGCCTCTGCTCGCAATCCGGAAATTTGGGAAGCGGCGGAGTTGAGCTCGTGGTGTCGGCGGTGTTGGTTGTGGTTGTGGCGGCCGGAGCTCGGGGGGGATCCATCCCTCTTCGTCGACGGTGGCGGTGGCTTGTCTGGTGGCGGTGATGGAGGCGCAATCACGGGCAGCGTCGGTGGTTGAGGCGTTGGCGGTGGTTCGGAGCGGGGGCGGCAGCCTCGTTGGGGAGCTTGAAGTTTTCAGCCATCTTCGTCTCTATGCAGTCGTCGTCCTCATGCTGTAGGCGGGAATCACGGTCTCGTCCACTTTCTTGACGTCGCAGGCGGGGGTCCCGGTTTGGAGAGCGTAAGCCCTTCGTACCGGACGAAGGAAGAGAAGAGATCCTACTTCGGAGGCTTTATGAAGAGCCTCCCCTAACAGCCTTGAATTCCTACGACCCTCCACCGTGGGTGCTTCAGCACGGTGACTTGGTAGGCGGCTGCTGACCCTTTCTGAGCACATGAACCCACTCTAGGTGAGGTGCACGTCACTCCTGGCGCTTCGGAGCGAATACAGGACCCTATTCCCACCATTGGGCCCAGTAGGCCCCTACACGACAGCGGAAGAGATAAATAATGAGAGAGAAGGAGTTGGACTAAAGTTCCACAGAAACAGACGTGAATGGCCAAGAACCTCAACAACAGAAGGGGTTCCAACGGGAGGTCCTACTGCTGTGGAAGAGTCTTTGTATATCAACCCTACCCCTGCTTCCTCAGACGTATCTAAAGGTATCTAGGTCGACGGCATCTCGGCCTAAATGGTCTAGAAAAAGGTCAGGTAAGCCTGCTTCACTTGAGAAAAGTACTGGAGCTGGAGAGCGCTTACTGTAGCTGGAACTTGAGCTGGAGAGGACTTCTCACTGTGTGCATACGACATGCCCTGGCAGCTATTATTCACAAGTCATTCCCCGATGTCTGGTGCTTTTGCGTTCGCCCGACACACACACACAAATAAATAGAACTACCAGACATACAGGACCAGAAGCTGGCATCTTTACGCCTGAAGACGGGATAAAGTTACCGAAAAATTACATAACAATTATAAAGCTTAACTACCGTGAACGGTTAGGATATAATGTACTTCGAAGTATGAATTTTCTGTCTCCCACACAAGTACTCAACACATAACTGTGACTCTCCTTATTGCTGAATATGGTGTGAGCAATATATATATATATATATATATATATATATATATATATATATATATATATATATTTATTTATTTTGCTTTGTCGCTGTCTCCCGCGTTTGCGAGGTAGCGCAAGGAAACAGACGAAAGAAATGGCCCAACCCACCCCCATACACAATGTATATACATACACGTCCACACACGCAAATATACATACCTATACATCTCAATGTACACATATATATACACACAGAGACACATACATATATATACCCATGCACAAAATTCACACTGTCTGCCTTTATTCATTCCCATCGCCACCTCGCCACACATGAAATACCATCCCCCTCCCCCCTCATGTGTGCGAGGTAGCACTAGGAAAAGACAACAAAGGCCCCATTTGTTCACACTCACTCTCTAGCTGTCATGCAATAATGCCCGAAACCACAGCGCCCTTTCCACATCCAGGCCCAACACAACTTTCCATGGTTTACCCCAGACGCTTCACATGCCCTGATTCAATCCACTGACAGCACGTCAACAGGGTATACCACATCGATCCAATTCACTCTATTCCTTGCCCTCCTTTCACCCTCCTGCATGTTCAGGCCCCGATCACACAAAATCTTTTTCACTCCATATTTCCAACTCCAATTTAGTCTCCCACTTCTCCTCGTTCCCTCCACCTCCGACACATATATCCTCTTGGTCAATCTTTCCTCACTCATTCTCTCCATGTGCCCAAACCATTTCAAAACACCCTCTTCTGCTCTCTCAACCACGCTCTTTTTATTTCCACACATCTCTCTTACCCTTACGTTACTTACTCGATCAAACCACCTCACACCACACATTGTCCTAAAACATCTCATTTCCAGCACATCCATCCTCCTGCGCACAACTCTATCCATAGCCCACGCCTCGCAACCATACAACATTGTTGGAACCACTATTCCTTCAAACATACCCATTTTTGCTTTCCGAGATAATGTTCTCGACTTCCACACCTTCTTCAAGGCTCCCAGAATTTTCGCCCCCTCCCCCACCCTATGATCCACTTCCGGTTCCATGGTTCCATCCGCTGCCAGATCCACTCCCAAATATTTAAAAAACTTTACTTCCTCCAGTTTTTCTCCATTCAAACTTACCTCCCAATTGACTTGACCCTCAACCCTACTGCACCTAATAACCTTGCTCTTATTCACATTTACTTTTAACTTTCTTTTTTCACACACTTTACCAAACTCAGTCACCAGCTTCTGCAATTTCTCACATGAATCAGCCACCAGCGCAGTATCATCAGCGAACAACAACTGACTCACTTCCCAAGCTCTCTCATCAACAACAGACTTCATACTTGCCCCTCTTTCCAAAACTCTTGCATTCACCTCCCTAACAACCCCATCCATAAACAAATTAAACAACCATGGAGACATCACACACCCCTGCCGGAAACCTACATTCACTGAGAACCAATCACTTTCCTCTCTTCCTACACGTACACATGCCTTACATCCTCGATAAAAACTTTTCACTGCTTCTAACAACTTGCCTCCCACACCATATATTCTTAATACCTTCCACAGAGCATCTCTATCAACTCTATCATATGCCTTCTCCAGATCCATAAATGCTACATACAAATCCATTTGCTTTTCTAAGTATTTCTCACATACATTCTTCAAAGCAAACACCTGATCCAAACATCCTCTACCACTTCTGAAACCACACTGCTCTTCCCCAGTCTGATGCTCTGTACATGCCTTCACCCTCTCAATCAATACCCTCCCATATAATTTACCAGGAATACTCAACAAACTTATACCTCTGTAATTTGAGCACTCAGTCTTATCCCCTTTGCCTTTGTACAACGGCACTATGCACGCATTCCGCCAATCCTCAGGCACCTCACAATGAGTCATACATACATTAATAACCTTACCAACCAGTCAATAATACAGTCACCCCCTTTTATAATAAATTCCACTGCAATACCATCCAAACCTGCTGCCTTGCCGGCTTTCATCTTCCGCAAAGCTTTTACTACCTCTTCTCTGTTTACCAAATCATTTTCCCTAACCCTCTCACTTTGCACACCACCTCGATCAAAACACCCTATATCTGCCACTCTATCATCAAACACATTCAACAAACCTTCAAAATACTCACTCCATCTCCTTCTCACATCACCACTACTTGTTATCACCTCCCCATTTGCGCCCTTCACTGAAGTTCCCATTTGCTCCCTTGTCTTACGCACTTTATTTACCTCCTTCCAGAACATCTTTTTATTCTCAATAAAATCTAATGATACTCTCTCACCCCAACTCTCATTTGCCCTCTTTTTCACCTCTTGCACCTATCTCTTGACCTCCTGTCTCTTTCTTTTATACATCTCCCACTCAATTGCATTTTTTCCCTGCAAAAATCGTCCAAATGCCTCTCTCTTCTCTTTCACTAATAATCTTACTTCTTCATCCCACCACTCACTACAATTTCTAATCAACCCACCTCCCACTCTTCTCATGCCACAAGCATCTTTTGCGCAATCCATCACTGATTCCCTAAATACATCCCATTCCTCCCCCACTCCCCTTACTTCCATTGTTCTCACCTTTTTCCATTCTGTACTCAGTCTCTCCTGGTACTTCCTCACACAAGTCTCCTTCCCAAGCTCACTTACTCTCACCACCCTCTTCACCAAAACATTCACTCTTCTTTTCTGAAAACCCATATAAATCTTCACCTTAGCCTCCACAAGATAATGATCAGACATCCCTCCAGTTGCACCTCTCAGCACATTAACATCCAAAAGTCAATATATGTCAACATTAATTGACATATATTTTTTTTTTTTATACTAATCGCCATTTCCCGCATTAGCGAGGTAGCGTTAAGAACAGAGGATGAGAACTGGGCCTTTGAGGGAATATCCTCACCTGGCCCCTTTCTCTGTTTCTTCTTTTGGAAAAAAAAAAAAATAAGGGGAGGATTTCCAGCCTCCCGCTCCCTTCCCTTTTAGTCGCCTTCTACGACACGCAGGGAATACGTGGGAAGTATTCTTTCTCCCCTATCCCCAGGGATATATATATGTGTATATATATATATATGTGTATATATATATATATATATATATATATATATATATATATATATATATATATATATATATATATATATATATATATATATATATATATGGGATGTATTTAGGGAATCAGTGATGGATTGCGAAAAAGATGCTTGTGGCATGAGAAGAGTGGGAGGTGGGTTGATTAGAAAGGGTAGTGAATGGTGGGATGAAGAAGTAAGAGTATTAGTGAAAGAGAAGAGAGAGGCATTTGGACGATTTTTGCAGGGAAAAAATGCAATTGAGTGGGAGATGTATAAAAAAAAGAGACAGGAGGTCAAGAGAAAGGTGCAAGAGGTGAAAAAAAGGGCAAATGAGAGTTGGAGTGAGAGAGTATCATTAAATTTTAGGGAGAATAAAAAGATGTTCTGGAAGGAGGTAAATAAAGTGCGTAAGACAAGGGAGCAAATGGGAACTTCAGTGAAGGGCGCAAATAGGGAGGTGATAACAAGTAGTGGTGATGTGAGGAGATGGAGTGAGTATTTTGAAGGTTTGTTGAATGTGTTTGATGATAGAGTGGCAGATATAGGGTGTTTTGGTCGAGGTGGTGTGCAAAGTGAGAGGGTTAGGGAAAATGATTTGGTAAACAGAGAAGAGGTAGTGAAAGCTTTGCGGAAGATGAAAGCCGGCAAGGCAGCGGGTTTGGATGGTATTGCAGTGGAATTTATTAAAAAAGGGGGTGACTGTATTGTTGACTGGTTGGTAAGGTTATTTAATGTATGTGTGACTCATGGTGAGGTGCCTGAGGATTGGCGGAATGCGTGCATAGTGCCATTGTACAAAGGCAAAGGGGATAAGAGTGAGTGCTCAAATTACAGAGGTATAAGTTTGTTGAGTATTCCTGGTAAATTATATGGGAGGGTATTGATTGAGAGGGTGAAGGCATGTACAGAGCATCAGATTGGGGAAGAGCAGTGTGGTTTCAGAAGTGGTAGAGGATGTGTGGATCAGGTGTTTGCTTTGAAGAATGTATGTGAGAAATACTTAGAAAAGCAAATGGATTTGTATGTAGCATTTATGGATCTGGAGAAGGCATATGATAGAGTTGATAGAGATGCTCTGTGGAAGGTATTAAGAATATATGGTGTGGGAGGAAAGTTGTTAGAAGCAGTGAAAAGTTTTTATCGAGGATGTAAGGCATGTGTACGTGTAGGAAGAGAGGAAAGTGATTGGTTCTCAGTGAATGTAGGTTTACGGCAGGGGTGTGTGATGTCTCCATGGTTGTTTAATTTGTTTATGGATGGGGTTGTTAGGGAGGTAAATGCAAGAGTTTTGGAAAGAGGGGCAAGTATGAAGTCTGTTGGGGATGAGAGAGCTTGGGAAGTGAGTCAGTTGTTGTTCTCTGATGATACAGCGCTGGTGGCTGATTCATGTGAGAAACTGCAGAAGCTGGTGACGGAGTTTGGTAAAGTGTGTGGAAGAAGAAAGTTAAGAGTAAATGTGAATAAGAGCAAGGTTATTAGGTACAGTAGGATTGAGGGTCAAGTCAATTGGGAGGTGAGTTTGAATGGAGAAAAACTGGAGGAAGTGAAGTGTTTTAGATATCTGGGAGTGGACCTGGCAGCGGATGGAACCATGGAAGCGGAAGTGGATCATAGGGTGGGGGAGGGGGCGAAAATTCTGGGGGCCTTGAAGAATGTGTGGAAGTCGAGAACATTATCTCGGAAAGCAAAAATGGGTATGTTTGAAGGAATAGTGGTTCCAACAATGTTGTATGGTTGCGAGGCGTGGGCTATGGATAGAGTTGTGCGCAGGAGGATGGATGTGCTGGAAATGAGATGTTTGAGGACAATGTGTGGTGTGAGGTGGTTTGATCGAGTGAGTAACGTAAGGGTAAGAGAGATGTGTGGAAATAAAAAGAGCGTGGTTGAGAGAGCAGAAGAGGGTGTTTTGAAGTGGTTTGGGCACATGGAGAGGATGAGTGAGGAAAGATTGACCAAGAGGATATATGTGTCGGAGGTGGAGGGAGCAAGGAGAAGAGGGAGACCAAATTGGAGGTGGAAAGATGGAGTGAAAAAGATTTTGTGTGATCGGGGCCTGAACATGCAGGAGGGTGAAAGGAGGGCAAGGAATAGAGTGAATTGGAGCGATGTGGTATACCGGGGTTGACGTGCTGTCAGTGGATTGAATCAGGGCATGTGAAGCGTCTGGGGTAAACCATGGAAAGCTGTGTAGGTATGTATATTTGCGTGTGTGGACGTATGTATATACATGTGTATGGGGGTGGGTTGGGCCATTTCTTTCGTCTGTTTCCTTGCGCTACCTCGCAAACGCGGGAGACAGCGACAAAGTATAAAAGAAAAAAAAAAAATATATATATATATATATATATATATATATATATATATATATATATATATATATATATATATATTCCATACGTGTCGTAGAACGCGACTAAAGGGGACGGGACGGGGGGGCCAGAGACCCTCCCCTCCTTGTATTTTGACTTTCTAAAAGGGGAAACAGAAGAAGGAGTCACGTGAGGAGTGCTCATCCTCCTCGAAGGATTAAATTAGGGTGTCTAAATGTGTGTGGATGTAACCAAGATGAGAAAAAAGGAGAGATAGGTAGTATATTTGAGGAAAGGAACCTGGATGTTTGGGCTCTTTGTGAAACCAAGCTCAAAGGTAAAGGGGAAGAGTGGTTTGGGAATGTCTTGGGAGTAAAGTCAGGGGTTAGTGAAAGGACAAGATCAAGGGCAGGAGTAGCACTACTCCTGAAACAGGAGTTGTGGGAGTATGTGATAGAGTGTAAGAAAGTAAATTCTAGATTAATATGGGTAAAACTGAAAGTTGGTGGAGAGAGATGGGTGATTATTGGTGCATATGCACCTGGGCATGAGAAGAAAGATCATGAGGCAAGTGTTTTGGGAGCAGCTGAATGAGTGTGTTAGTGGTTTTGATGCACAAGAAAGGGTTATAGTGATGGGTGATTTGAATGCAAAGGTGAGTAATGTGGCAGTTGAGGGAATAATTGGTATAAATGAGGAGTTCAGTGTTGTAAATGGAAATGGTGAAGAGCTTGTAGATTTATGTGCTGAAAAAGGACTGGTGACTGGGAATACCTGGTTTGAAAAGCGAAATATACATAAGTATACGTATGTAAGTAGGAGAGATGGCCAGAAAGCGTTATTGGATTACGTGTTAATTCATAGGCGCGCAAAAGAGAGACTTTTGGATGTTAATGTGCTGAGAGGTGCAACTGGAGGGATGTCTGATCATTATCTTGTGGAGGCGAAGGTGAAGACTTGTAGGGGTTCTCAGAAAAGAAGAGAGAATGTTGGGGTGAAGAGAGTTGTGAGAGTTAGTGAGCTTGGGAAGGAGACTTATGTGAGGAAGTACCAGGAGAGACTGAGTACAGAATGGAAAAAGGTGAGAACAAAGGAGGTAAGGGGAGTGAGGAAGGAATGGGATGTATTTAGGGAAGCAGTGATAGCTTGCGCAAAAGATGCTTGTGGCATGAGAAGCGTGGGAGGTGGGCAGATTAGAAAGGTAGTGAGTGGTGGGATGAAGAAGTAAGATTATTAGTGAAAGAGAAGAGAGAGGCATTTGGACGACTTTTGCAGGGAAAAAATGCAAATGAGTGGGAGATGTATAAAAGAAAGAGACAGGAGGTCAAGAGAAAGGTGCAAGAGGTGAAAAAGAGGGCAAATGAGAATTGGGGAGAGAGAGTATCATTAAATTTTAGGGAGAATAAAAAAATGTTTTGGAAGGGGGTAAATAAAGTGCGTAAGACAAGGGAGCAAATGGTAACTTCAGTGAAGGGGGCTAATGGGGAGGTGATAATAAGTAGTGGTGATGTGAGAAGGAGATCGAGTGAGTATTTTGAAGCTTTGTTGAATATGTATGATGATAGAGTGGTAGATATAGGGTGTTTTGGTTGAGGTGGTGTGCAAAGTGAGAGGGTTAGGGAAAATGATTTGGTAAACAGAGAAGAGGTAGTAAAAGCTTTACGGAAGATGAAAGCCTGCAAGGCAGCAGGTTTGGATGGTATTTCAGTGGAATTTATTAAAAAAAGGGAGTGACTGTATTGTTGTCTGGTCGGTAAGGTTATTTAATGTATGTATGATTTATGGTGAGGTGCCTGAGGATTGGCGGAATGCGTGTATAGTGCCATTGCACAAAGGCAAAGGGGATAAGAGTAAATGCTCAAATTACAGAGGTATAAGTTTGTTGAGTATTCCTGGTAAATTATATGGGAGGGTAGTGACTGAGAGGGTGAAGCCATGTACAGAGCATCAGATTGGGGAAGAGCAGTGTGGTTTCAGAAGTGGTAGAGGATGTGTGGATCAGGTGTTTGCTTTGAAGAATGTATGTGAGAAATACTTAGAAAAGCAAATGGATTTGTATGTAGCATTTATGGATCTGGAAAAGGCATATGATAGAATTGATAGAGATGGTCTGTGAAAGGTATTAAGAATATATGGTGTGGGAGGCAAGTTGTTAGAAGCAGGGAAAAGTTTTTATCGACGATGTAAGGCATGTGTACGAGTAGGAAGAGAGGAAAGTGATTGGTTCTCAGTGAATGTAGGTTTCCGGCAGGGGTGTGTGATGTCTCTATGGTTGTTTAATTTGTTTATGGATGGGGTTGTTAGGGAGGTGAATGCAAGAGTTTTGGAAAGAGGGGCAAGTATGCAGTCTGTTGTGGATGAGAGAGTTTGGGAAGTGTCAGTTGTTGTTCGCTGATGATACAGCGCTGGTGGCCGATTCATGTGAGAAACTGCAGAAGCTGGTGACTGAGTCTGGTAAAGTGTGTGAAAGAAGAAAGTTAAGAGTAAATGTGAATAAGAGCAAGGTTATTCGTACAGTAGGGTTGAGGGTCAAGTCAATTGGGAGGTAAGTTTGAATGGAGAAAAACTGGAGGAAGTAAAGGGTTTTAGATATCTGGGAGTGGATCTGGCAGCGGATGGAACCATGGAAGCGGAAGTGAATCATAGGGTCGGGGAGGGGGCGAAAATTCTGAGAGCGTTAAAAAATGTGTGGAAGTTGAAAACATTTTCTCGGAAAGCAAAAATGGGTATGTTTGAAGGAATCGGGGTTCCAACAATGTTGTATAGTTGCGAGGCGTGGGCTATGGATAGAGTTGTGAGCAGGAGGGTGGATGTGCTGGAAATGAGATGTTTGAGGACAATATGTGGTGTGAGGTGGTTTGATCGAGTAAGTAATGCAAGGGTAAGAGAGATGTGTGGAAATAAAAAAAGTGTGGTTGAGAGAGCAGAAGAGGGTGTTTTGAAATGGTTTGGTCACATGGAGAGAATGAGTGAGGAAAGATTAAGCAAGAGGATATATGTGTCGGAGGTGGAGGGAACGAGGAGAATGGGAAACCAAATTGGAGGTGGAAAGATGGAGTGAAAAAGATTTTGAGTGGACAGGGACTGAACATGCAGGAGGGTGAAAGGCGTGCAAGGAATAGAGTGAATTGGAACGATGTGGTATACCTGGGTCGATGTGCTGTCAATGGATTGAACCAGGGCATGTGAAGCGTCTGGGGTAAACCATGGAAAGTTCTGTGGGGCCTGGATGTGGAAAGGGAGCTGTGGTTTCGGTGCATTATTACATGACAGCTAGAGACTTGAGTGTGAACAAATGGGGCCTTTGTTGTCTTTTCCTAGCGCTACCTCGCACACATGAGTGGAGAGGGGGTTGTTATTCCATGTATGGCGAGGTGGTGATGGGAATAAATAAAGGCAGACAGTATGAATTATTTAATGTGTATATATGTATATGTCTGTGTGTGTATATATATGTGTACATTGAGATTTATAGGTATGTATATTTGCGTGTGTGGACGTGTATGTATATACATGTGTATGTGGGTGGGTTGGGCCATTCTTTCGTCTGTTTCCTTGCGCTACCTCGCTAACGCGGGAGACAGCCCAAAGCAAAATAATATAAAATAACATATATATATATATATATATATATATATATATATATATATATATATATATATATATATATATATATATATATATATTATCCCTGGGGATAGGGGAGAAAGAATACTTCCCACGCGTTCCTCACGTGTCCTAGAAGGCGACCTAAGGGGATGGGAGCGGGGGGCCCTCCCCTCCTTGTATTTTAACTTTCTAAAAGGGGAAACAGAAGAAGGAGTCACGCGAGGAGTGCTCACCCTCCTCGAAGTCTCAGATTGGGGTGTCTAAATGTGTGTGGATGTAACCAAGATGAGAAAAAAGGAGAGATAGGTAGTATGTTTGAGGAAAGGTACCTGGATGTTTGGGCTCTGAGTGAAACGAAGCTAAAGGGTAAAGGGGAAGAGTGGTTTGGGAATGTCTTGGGAGTAAAGTCAGGGGTTAGTGAGAGAACAAGAGCAAGAGAAGCAGTAGCACTACTCCTGAATCAGGAGTTGTGGGAGTATGTGATAGAGTGTAAGAGAGTAAATTCTAGATTAATATGGGTAAAACTGAAAGTTGATGGAGAGAGATGGATGATTATTGGTGCATATGCACCTGGGCATGAGAAGGAAGATCATGAGAGGCAAGTGTTTTGGGAGCAGCTTAATGAGTGTGTTAGTGGTTTTGATGTACAAGAAAGGGTTATAGTGATGGGTGATTTGAATGCAAAGGTGAGTAATGTGGCAGTTGAGGGAATAATTGGTATACATGGAGTGTTCAGTGTTGTAAATGGAAATGGTGAAGAGCTTGTAGATTTACGTGCTGAAAAAGGACTGGTGATTGGGAATACCTGGTTTGAAAAGCGAGATATACATAAGTATACGTATATAAGTAGGAGAGATGGCCAGAGAGCGTTATTGGATTACGTGTTAACTGATAGACGCACGAAAGAGAGACTTTTGGATGGTAATGTGCTGAGAGGTGCAACTGGAGGGATGTCTGATCATTATCTTGTGGAGGCGAAGGTGAAGATTTGTGGGGGTTTTCAGAAAAGAAGAGAGAATGTTGGGGTGAAGAGAGTGGTGAAAGTAAGTGAGCTTGGGAACATTTGTGTGAGGAAGTACCAGGAGAGACTGAGTACAGAATGGAAAAAGGTGAGAACAAAGGAGGTAAGGGGAGTGGGGGAGGAATGGGATGTATTTAGGGAAGCAGTGATGGCTTGCGCAAAAGATGCTTGTGGCATGAGAAGCGTGGGAGGTGGGTTGATTAGAAAGGGCAGTGAGTGGTGGGATGAAGAAGTAAGATTATTAGTGAAAGAGAAGAGAGAGGAATATGAACAATTTTTCAGGGAAAAAATGCAAATGAGTGGGAGAGGTATAAAAGAAAGAGGCAGGAGGTCAAGAGAAAGGTGCAAGAGGTGAAAAAGAGGGCAAATGAGAGTTGGGGTGAGAGAGTATCATTAAATTTCAGGGAGAATAAAAAGATGTTTTGGAAGGAGGTAAATAAAGTGCGTAAGACAAGGGAGCAAATGGGGACTTCAGTGAAGGGGGCTAATGGGGAGGTGATAACAAGTAGTGGTGATGTGAGAAGGAGATGGAGTGAGTATTTTGAAGGTTTGTTGAATGTGTTTGATGATAGAGTGGCAGATATAGGGTGTTTTGGTCGAGGTGGTTTGCAAAGTGAGAGGGTTGGGGAAAATGATTTGGTAAATAGAGAAGAGGTAGTAAAAGCTTTACGGAAGATGAAAGCCGGCAAAACAGCAGGTTTGGATGGCATTGCAGTGGAATTTTTTAAAAAAAGGGGTGACTGTATTGTTGACTGGTTGGTAAGGTTATTTAATGTATGTATGATTCATGGTGAGGTGCCTGAGGATTGGCGGAATGCGTGCATAGTGCTATTGTACAAAGGCAAAGGGGATAAGAGTGAGTGCTCAAATTACAGAGGTATAAGTTTGTTGAGTATTCCTGGTAAATTATATGGGAGGGTATTGATTGAGAGGGTGAAGGCGTGTACAGAGCACCAGATTGGGGAAGTGCAGTGTGGTTTCAGAGTTGGTAGAGATGTGTGGATCAGGTGTTTGCTTTGAAGAATGCATGTGAGAAATACTTAGAAAAACAAATGGATTTGTATGTAGCATTTATGGATCTGGAGAAGGCATATGATAGAGTTGATAGAGATGCTCTGTGGAAGGTTTTAAGAATATATGGTGTGGGAGGCAAGTTGTTAGAAGCAGTGAAAAGTTTTTATCGAGGATGTAAGGCATGTGTAGGTGTAGGAAGAGAGGAAAGTGATTGGTTCTCAGTGAATGTAGGTTTGCGGCAGGGGCGTGTGATGTCTCCATGGTTGTTTAATTTGTTTATGGATGGGGTTGTTAGGGAGGTGAATGCAAGAGTTTTGGAAAGAGGGGCAAGTATGAAGTCTGTTGTGGATGAGAGAGCTTGGGAAGTGAGTCAGTTGTTGTTCGCTGATGATACAGCGCTGGTGGCTGATTCATGTGAGAAACTGCAGAAGCTGGTGACTGAGTTTGGTAAAGTGTGTGAAAAAAGAAAGTTAAGAGTAAATGTGAATAAGAGCAAGGTTATTAGGTACAGTAGGGTTGAGGGTCAAGTCAATTGGGAAGGTAAGTTTGAATGGAGAGAAACTGGAGGAAGTAAAGTGTTTTAGATATCAGGGAGTGGATCTGGCAGCGGATGGAACCATGGAAGCGGAATTGAATCATAGGGTTGGGGAGGGGGCGAAAATCCTGGGAGCATTGAAGAATGTGTGGAAGTCGAGAGCATTATCTCGGAAAGCAAAAATGGGTATGTTTGAAGGAATAGTGGTTCCAACAATGTTGTATGGTTGCGAGGCGTGGGCTATGGATAGAGTTATGCGCAGGAGGGTGGATGTGCTGGAAATGAGATGTTTGAGGACAATGTGTGGTGTGAGGTGGTTTGATCGAGTAAGTAATGTAAGGGTAAGAGAGATGTGTGGAAATAAAAAGAGCGTGGTTGAGAGAGCAGAAGAGGGTGTTTTGAAATGGTTTGGGCACATGGAGAGAATGAGTGAGGAAAGATTGACCAAGAGGATATATGTGTCGGAGGTGGAGGGAACGAGGAGAAGTGGGAGACCAAATTGGAGGTGGAAAGATGGAGTGAAAAAGATTTTGAGTGATCGGGGCCTGAACATGCAGGAGGGTGAAAGGCGGGCAAGGAATAGAGTGAATTGGATCGATGTGGTATACCGGGGTTGACGTGCTGTCAGTGGATTGAATCAGGGCATGTGAAGCGTCTGGGGTAAACCATGGAATGTTGTGTGGGGCCTGGATGTGGAAGGGGAGCTGTGGTTTCGGGCATTATTGCATGACAGCTAGAGACTGAGTGTGAACGAACGGGGCCTTTGTTGTCTTTTCCTAGCGCTACCTCGCACACATGAGGGGGGAGGGGGATGGTATTCCATGTGTGGCGAGGTGGCGATGGAAATGAATAAAGGCTGACTGTGAATTGTGTGCATGGGTATATATGTATGTGTCTGTGTGTGTGTATATATATGTGTACATTGAGATGTATAGGTATGTATATTTGCGTGTGTGGACGTGTATGTATATACATGTGTATGGGGGTGGGTTGGGCCATTTCTTTCGTCTGTTTCCTTGCGCTACCTCGCAAACGCAGGAGACAGCGACAAAGCAAAATAAAATATATATATATATATATATATATATATATATATATATATATATATATATACTTTTTTTTTTATACTTTGTCGCTGTCTCTCGCGTTTGCGAGGTAGCGCAAGGAAACAGACGAAAGAAATGGCCCACCCCCCCCATACACATGTATATACATACGTCCACACACGCAAATATACATACCTACACAGCTTTCCATGGTTTACCCCAGACGCTTCACATGCCTTGATTCAATCCACTGACAGCACGTCAACCACGGTATACCACATCGCTCCAATTCACTCTATTCCTTGCCCTCCTTTCACCCTCCTGCATGTTCAGGCCCCGATCACACAAAATCTTTTTCACTCCATCTTTCCACCTCCAATTTGGTCTCCCTCTTCTCCTTGCTCCCTCCACCTCCGACACATATATCCTCTTGGTCAATCTTTCCTCACTCATCCTCTCCATGTGCCCAAACCACTTCAAAACACCCTCTTCTGCTCTCTCAACCACGCTCTTTTTATTTCCACACATCTCTCTTACCCTTACGTTACTCACTCGATCAAACCACCTCACACCACACATTGTCCTCAAACATCTCATTTCCAGCACATCCATCCTCCTGCGCAAAACTCTATCCATAGCCCACGCCTCGCAACCATACAACATTGTTGGAACCACTATTCCTTCAAACATACCCATTTTTGCTTTCCGAGATAATGTTCTCGACTTCCACACATTCTTCAAAGCCCCCAGAATTTTCGCCCCCTCCCCCACCCTATGATCCACTTCCGCTTCCATGGTTCCATCCGCTGCCAGATCCACTCCCAGATATCTAAAACACTTCACTTCCTCCAGTTTTTCTCCATTCAAACTCACCTCCCAATTGACTTGACCCTCAACCCTACTGTACCTAATAACCTTGCTCTTATTCACATTTACTCTTAACTTTCTTCTTCCACACACTTTACCAAACTCAGTCACCAGCTTCTGCAGTTTCTCACATGAATCAGCCACCAGCGCTGTATCATCAGGGAACAACAACTGACTCACTTCCCAAGCTCTCTCATCCCCAACAGACTTCATACTTGCCCCTCTTTCCAAAACTCTTGCATATATATATATTTATATATATATATATACACTGTGAGCACCTTGAGGACTGGTGGAATGCATGAACAGTTTTTTTGAGTGTACCTGGTAAGTAATAGAGGGTCAAGACATGTACTGAGCAGCATGTTAGGGAGCAACAATGTAGTTTCAGAAGTGGTAGAAGATGTGTGGATAAGATATTTCCTTTAAAGAATGTGTGTGTGTGTGTGTGTGTGTGTGTGTGTGTGTGTGTGTGTGTGTGTGTATGTGTGTGTGTGTGTGTGTGTGTGTGCGTGTGTGTGTGTGTGTGTGTGTGAAATCCTCTGAGAAAGCGATGGATTCGACTGTGTCACTTATGGATCTGAAGAAAGCGTTTGACAGGGTTGATAGAGATCCCTTATGGTAGGTCTTGAGAAAATGTGGTGTGAGATGAAAGCTGCTCGGAGCAGCTTTTATCAAGGGTCTGAGACGTGTTAATACGAGTGAAAAAAAGGAGAGTGAATGGTTCAGACTGAAAGATAGTAAGCGGCTGAGGTATATGATGTCACCATAGCTGTTTAATTTGTTCACAGATGGGGTGGAGAAGGAGGTCAATGCAAGAGTTTTGGAGAGAAGGCGATTTTGGAGTCTGTAGGGTACGAGGGGGCCTGGGAAGTGAGTCAGTTTCTCGCCGATGACATAGCAGTGGAGGCAGATTTCGAGTGAGAAACTGCTGCAGATGTTGAGTGAGCCTGGGAGAGTGTGTGAAAGGAGGAAGTTGAGAGTGTATGTGAATGAAAGGAAGTCTATTAGGTTTAGCAGGGTAAAGAGACAAGTTAGTTGGGATGTGAGTTTGAATGGAGAAAATCTGGAGGAAGCGAAGTGTTTTAGATACCTGGGAGTGTACATGGCAGTGAATGGAAGCATGGCATGAGCGGAAGTGAGCCATAGGGTGGGTAAGGGAGCGAAATATTGAAGAAAGTGGGGAGAGGTCGTTATCTGGAAGGGCGAAAATGGGTATGTTTGAAGGTATAGCAGTATGGATGCGAGGCATGGGTTATAGATGATGATGTACAGAGGAGGTCTATAGGGCCTGGTTGAGGATAAGAGGTTGTGATTTTGATGCTTTGCACATGACCGCTGCAGAATGGATGCGAGTGAAAACGGCTTTTCTTCGCCTGTTCCTGGCGCTACCTCACTAATAAGGGAAACGTAGATCAAGTTTGAAAAAAGTGTAATATATCCCTATTACCATGAGTATCCAAAATCCCAAAGACTCCTCCTCCTTTTTTTTTTTTTTTAATAAATGAACTTTCTCATTATCACTCCTTTATCATCTCTGAGACGTGCATGTTGTCCTGATTCATGTCCCACCCTGATCTTTCCTTAACTATCATTATGTTTATTAAGCATCGTTAGAATTACTTCGGCATTATATTATATCAACACCACCATAGAATTCTTTCGTACAGTGTGTGTGTGTGTGTGTGTGTGTGTGTGTGTGTGTGTGTGTGTGTGTGTGTGTGTGTGTGTGTGTATGTGTGTGTGTGTGTGTGGAGACAACTGTCCATGAGTACCCCTCGACACGCCACCTGGACGCTTATAACAAGCACATGATGCTAATTTTAGAGCTTCTTTATCTGCACTGATAACGCATATCAGAGATGACTACATTTCACCGAATTACGAAGCCACTACACTGCTGCCCGCGCCTTCATGGTGTTATCACCTTTACTGTGTCATTTATGGATCCCGGATATACATATCTTGGGAGGGGAAAAATATGAATGAAATAACATTCATTTACGTTTTCCCTAATGTTCCCTTTCTTTCCCCTCATATTTACCAGTTATGATGGGAGAGGAGGAGTGTAAATTACAATTTAATTTTAGGCCGGATAGGAGCCTGCAAGGATCATGTTCACTCAAACAGTATCGTACACTTACTGAATGAACATGATATGAACATGATAAAGACACGCATTATCCTCACCTTACACACACACACACACACACACATTACGGAGATATGACGAGCCCGAGATCATACTAGTACGAGACAGGAAAGTCTCACGAAAACTGGTGCTTAACCACATTGCATGACAATCTCGAGAAGGAGAAAGAATCAGCGGAATTCTTATCTTTCTCTGGATTCAGTGACTAAAAACCAACAGTTCTTTTGAAGCGGAGGAAGTATGTAAATCCAAGATACAGCATGAAACAAAACGAAAAAATATGTCGGAGAAGTAAAAGAATATTCATTCTTTGGCCAAGGAGCTTCGACTGGCAACACCTACTAACCACTCCAGCCGCCTGGCCTCACAAGAGCTTACGCAAGTCTTTCAAAACATCTCTTGTCAACAAAGCACTTCAAATGACTCTCTCTCTTGGAATACCTCCACGACCTAAATACCCCCTCATTTGCTATACAGTCATCAACAGTTCATAATACTCTATCTCCTTACAGTTCATAATACTCTATCTCCTTCACGTTTTTCTTGCCTGTTTACACTTCCTCAGCCGCTTACGTCACTGACGTTCATGCACTAGTTTTCTATATCTCCTTACATTATTCAGCTCCTTCTAAAACACAGCCTTACTCCTCCTGATGTTTGCCGGTTATCTTTCGCCCCTTTTTTCAGTTACATCTTACTCTTGATCTCTAGCTGCTTCCTTTTGTACATTTCCCAATCGTCCAAACTCCTTCCCTATAAGTAACGTCCGCTCTTCTCCTTCTTCCTCTTCCTACCACTCACAACCCTTCGCCACACACCCACACCCCACCTTCCGTGTGTCTCATGATTCTCTCGCACTTGTGAGCACTGCGGTCTCAAATACCTCTAATTCCTAGCTCACTTCCCCTAGTTTGGTTCGCTTTCAGCTTCTGCAAGCCTTCACCCAGTCTCTCCCAGAATCTCCTCACACAAGCTTCTTTTCCAAGCTTTACTCTCTTTCACTGCCCTCTTCCCACCCAGATATTTTCCTTAAGCCTCCACAAGCTTTTACTCACGATGAAGCATCCCGCCAGCTGCTTGTCTCCAAAAATTTACATCCAAAAGCATTTCATCAGAACGTCGAACGATCAATACATAATCCAGTAAAGCCTACCCACCATCTACCTCACATGCGTACATACATACATACATACATACATACATACATACATACATACATACAAACACACAGACACACACACAGACACACGAAAAGGAGTACATACAGTTCTACTGATCTCACTCTGATAAAGTCTTCCTTTTCCTTGCTCATGACAGTAGCGCAACCACAAAGCTGCAGGAGCTCCGTAAAGGGGATCCTGGAATTATATAATGTAATATATGAATATAAATAAATATATATATATATATATATATATATATATATATATATATATATATATATATATATATATATATATATATATATATATATATATATTAGGTACAGTAGGGTTGAGGGTCAAGTCAATTGGGAGGTGAGTTTGAATGGAGAAAAACTGGAGGAAGTGAAGTGTTTTAGATATCTGGGAGTGGATCTGGCAGCGGATGGAACCATGGAAGCGGAAGTGGATCATAGGGTGGGGGAGGGGGCGAAAATTTTGGGAGCCTTGAAAAATGTGTGGAAGTCGAGAACATTATCTCGGAAAGCAAAAATGGGTATGTTTGAAGGAATAGTGGTTCCAACAATGTTGTATGGTTGCGAGGCGTGGGCTATGGATAGAGTTGTGCGCAGGAGGATGGATGTGCTGGAAATGAGATGTTTGAGGACAATGTGTGGTGTGAGGTGGTTTGATCGAGTAAGTAACGTAAGGGTAAGAGAGATGTGTGGAAATAAAAAGAGCGTGGTTGATAGAGCAGAGGAGGGTGTTTTGAAATGGTTTGGGCACATGGAGAGAATGAGTGAGGAAAGATTGACCAAGAGGATATATGTGTCGGAGGTGGAGGGAACGAGGAGAAGAGGGAGACCAAATTGGAGGTGGAAAGATGGAGTGAAAAGGATTTTGTGTGATCAGGGCCTGAACATGCAGGAGGGTGAAAGGAGGGCAAGGAATAGAGTGAATTGGAGCGATGTGGTATACAGGGGTTGACGTGCTGTCAGTGGATTGAATCAAGGCATGTGAAGCGTCCGGGGTAAACCATGGAAAGCTGTGTAGGTATGTATATTTGCGTGTGTGGACGTGTGTATGTACATGTGTATGGGGGGGGTTGGGCCATTTCTTTCGTCTGTTTCCTTGCGCTACCTCGCAAACGCGGGAGACAGCGACGAGGTATAAAAAAAAAAAAAAAAAGGGGAGTGGGGGAGGAATGGGATGTATTTAGGGAATCAGTGATGGATTGCGCAAAAGATGCTTGTGGCATGAGAAGAGTGGGAGGTGGGCTGTTTAGAAAGGGTAGTGAGTGGTGGGATGAAGAAGTAAGAGTATTAGTGAAAGAGAAGAGAGAGGCATTTGGACGATTTTTGCAGGGAAAAAATGCAATTGAGTGGGAGAAGTATAAAAGAAAGAGACAGGAGGTCAAGAGAAAGGTGCAAGAGGTGAAAAAAAGGGCAAATGAGAGTTGGGGTGAGAGACTATCAGTAAATTTTAGGGAGAATAAAAAGATGTTCTGGAAGGAGGTAAATAGGGTGCGTAAGACAAGGGAGCAAATGGGAACTTCAGTGAAGGGCGCAAATGGGGAGGTGATAACAAGTAGTGGTGATGTGAGAAGGAGATGGAATGAGTATTTTGAAGGTTTGTTGAATGTGTTTGATGATAGAGTGGCAGATATAGGGTGTTTTGGTCGAGGTGGTGTGCAAAGTGAGAGGGTTAGGGAAAATGATTTGGTAAACAGAGAAGAGGTAGTAAAAGCTTTGCGGAAGATGAAAGCCGGCAAGGCAGCAGGTTTGGATGGTATTGCTGTGGAATTTATTAAAAAAGGGGGTGACTGTATTGTTGACTGGTTGGTAAGGTTATTTAATGTATGTATGACTCATGGTGAGGTGCCTGAGGATTGGCGGAATGCGTGCATAGTGCCATTGTACAAAGGCAAAGGGGATAAGAGTGAGTGCTCAAATTACAGAGGTATAAGTTTGTTGAGTATTCCTGGTAAATTATATGGGAGGGTATTGATTGAGAGGGTGAAGGCATGTACAGAGCATCAGATTGGGGAAGAGCAGTGTGGTTTCAGAAGTGGTAGAGGATGTGTGGATCAGGTGTTTGCTTTGAAGAATGTATGTGAGAAATACTTAGAAAAGCAAATGGATTTGTATGTAGCATTTATGGATCTGGAGAAGGCATATGATAGAGTTGATAGAGATGCTCTGTGGAAGGTATTAAGAATATATGGTGTGGGAGGCAAGTTGTTAGAAGCAGTGAAAAGTTTTTATCGAGGATGTAAGGCATGTGTACGTGTAGGAAGAGAGGAAAGTGATTGGTTCTCAGTGAATGTAGGTTTGCGGCAGGGGTGGGTGATGTCTCCATGGTTGTTTAATTTGTTTATGGATGGGGTTGTTAGGGAGGTAAATGCAAGAGTCTTGGAAACAGGGGCAAGTATGAAGTCTGTTGGGGATGAGAGAGCTTGGGAAGTGAGTCAGTTGTTGTTCGCTGATGATACAGCGCTGGTGGCTGATTCATGTGAGAAACTGCAGAAGCTGGTGACGGAGTTTGGTAAAGTGTGTGGAAGAAGAAAGTTAAGAGTAAATGTGAATAAGAGCAAGGTTATTAGGTACAGTAGGGTTGAGGGTCAAGTCAATTGGGAGGTGAGTTTGAATGGTGAAAAACTGGAGGAAGTGAAGTGTTTTAGATATCTGGGAGTGGATCTGTCAGCGGATGGAACCATGGAAGCGGAAGTGGATCATAGGGTGGGGGAGGGGGCGAAAATTTTGGGAGCCTTGAAAAATGTGTGGAAGTCGAGAACATTATCCCGGAAAGCAAAAATGGGTATGTTTGAAGGAATAGTAGTTCCAACAATGTTGTATGGTTGCGAGGCGTGGGCTATGGATAGAGTTGTGCGCAGGAGGATGGATGTGCTGGAAATGAGATGTTTGAGGACAATGTGTGGTGTGAGGTGGTTTGATCGAGTAAGTAACGTAAGGGTAAGAGAGATGTGTGGAAATAAAAAGAGCGTGGTTGAGAGAGCAGAAGAGGGTGTTTTAAAATGGTTTGGGCACATGGAGAGAATGAGTGAGGAAAGATTGACCAAGAGGATATATGTGTCGGAGGTGGAGGGAACGAGGAGAAGAGGGAGACCAAATTGGAGGTGGAAAGATGGAGTGAAAAAGATTTTGTGTGATCGGGGCCTGAACATGCAGGAGGGTGAAAGGAGGGCAAGGAATAGAGTGAATTGGAGCGATGTGGTATACAGGGGTTGACGTGCTGTCAGTGGATTGAATCAAGGCATGTGAAGCGTCCGGGGTAAACCATGGAAAGCTGTGTAGGTATGTATATTTGTGTGTGTGGACGTGTGTATGTACATGTGTATGGGGGGGGTTGGGCCATTTCTTTCGTCTGTTTCCTTGCGCTACCTCGCAAACGCGGGAGACAGCGACAAAGTATAAAAAAAAAAAAAAAAAAAAAAAATATATATATATATATATATGTATATATATATATATATATATATATATATATATATATATATATATATATATATATATATATATACACACATGAACTTTCTTCTCTTCTTTGACGGTTATGTAATTCCACCTCTTGACTCAATCAACATACTTGGTATTACTGTATTCCACTTTACGGGAATATCTAAGTCTGCCTCTAAGAAATTGAGAGTCCCGTTTGGATGTCGAAAATTCTATTCTTTCGAACACTTATTCCGTTAATGCAAAAGATTCATCCGTCCTTGTATGCAGGGCTGCTACATCTGAGG
Source organism: Panulirus ornatus (assembly GCF_036320965.1). NCBI lineage: Eukaryota > Metazoa > Arthropoda > Malacostraca > Decapoda > Palinuridae > Panulirus > Panulirus ornatus. The sequence goes on from NC_092291.1 coordinate 25,349,069, forward strand.
TAGTTCTACCTTTGCATCCTTACCTGACAAAGCTGAGTTGAAAACCTGTTAACTTTTCCAAGAAAACTTCACAACTTGACCCGCTGGCCCTACGCAGCAGTATTGGTTCACTTTCTCTCGTCTATGGGTATTACTTTGGTTTTTGCTCCCGAGAGCTGGCTGCTTGTGTGCCCCCACCGCTAGCTAGACCACGCAATACTTAGCAAGCTGCTACGTCACATGATTACTGTGTGGCAATGGCAACTCAAGGGTGGGTCGTTAGGATAACTGTTTATTTCCCTACAATCCGAAGCTTTGGAACTCTCTACCCTCTCATGTCTTTCCCAATAACTATGACCTGGCACGTCTTATAAGACAGGTTTCCCACTTCCTCCAAAATTCGTCACTATTTTCCCTTATCTCTTCGTTTTCCCTTTCATTGCTCTCTCTATATTTCAATAAACTCCTGGCCAAGATGTGAGCTTCTGTCCGTGGCTGGAGCCTCTAACGTAGTCACTTGTTTATAAAATGGCATCCTAGCCAAGTCTCTTCGTTATATATCAACTGACTGTTAAATCTCTTTCTTGTATCTCCACTGATGATGTGATTAGTACACGAAAGTCCACTTGGGAACTTGTCGTGTCTCATTTCCCCGTGGACTCATACGAATATATATATGTATGTATATGTATAAATATACATATATACATATAAATATATATATATATATATATATATATATATATATATATATATATATATATATATATATATATATATATATATATATATTGGAAAAGATCACAATTTTGCGCGTGATCGAGATATTCCTATGAGTCCACGGGGAAAATGAAACAAACAACCTGAGATGTTTTGGACAATCACATGTTTACCAAATGGCGACCTAGCTTCGTCTGTTCGATGCATATCAACTGACTTATATTTCTCTCTTGTGTCTCCCCTGATGATGTGATTATTACATGAAAGTGCACTTGGGAACTTATCGTGTTTCATTTTCCCTATGGACTCATAGGAATATATATATATATATATATATATATATATATATATTATCCCTGGGGATAGGGGATTAAGAATACTTCCCACGTATTCCCTGCGTGTCGTAGAAGGCGACTAAAAGGGGAGGGAGCGGGGGGCTGGAAATCCTCCCCTCTCGTTTTTTTTTTTTTTTTTTTTTTTTTTTTTTTTTTTTTTCCAAAAGAAGGAACAGAGAATTGGGCCAGGTGAGGGTATTCCCTCAAAGGCCCAGTCCTCTGTTCTTAATGCTACCTCGCTAACGCGGGAAATGGCGAATAGTTTAAAAGAAAGAAAAGAAAATATATATATATATATATATATATATATATATATATATATGTATATATGTATATATATATATATATATATCCCTGGGGATAGGGGATTAAGAATACTTCCCACGTATTCCCTGCGTGTCGTAGAAGGCGACTAAAAGGGGAGGGAGCGGGGGGCTGGAAATCCTCCCCTCTCGTTTTTTTTTTAATTTTCCAAAAGAAGGAACAGAGAATTGGGCCAGGTGAGGGTATTCCCTCAAAGGCCCAGTCCTCTGTTCTTAATGCTACCTCGCTAACGCGGGAAATGGCGAATAGTTTAAAAGAAAGAAATATATATATATATATATATATATATATATATATATATATATTTATTTATTCATTTATTTATTTCATTCATTTTGCTTTGTCGCTGTCTCCCGCGGTACCGAGGTAGCGCAAGGAAACAGACGAAAGAATGGCCCAACCCACCCACATACGCATGTACATACATACACGTCCACACACGCAAAAATACATACCTATACCTCTCAACGTATACATAAATATACACACAGAGACACATACATATATACACATGTACATAATTCATACTGTCTGCCTCTATTCATTCCCATCGCCACCTCGCCACACATGAAATAACAACCCCCTCCCCCCAAATGTGCGCGAGGTAGCGCTAGGAAAAGACAACAAAGGCCACTCGGTCTCTAGCTGTCTTGTAATAATGCACCGAAACCATAGTTCCCTTTCCACATCCAGGCCCCACACAACTTTCCATGGTTTACCCTAGACGCTTCAAATGCCCTGGTTCAATCCATTGACAGCACGTCGACCCCGGAATACCACACCGTTCCAATTCACTCTATTCCTTGCACGTCTTTCACCTTCCTGCATGTTCAGGCCCCGATCACTCAAAAATCTTTTTCACTCCATCTTTCCACCTCCAATTTGGTCTCCCACTTCTCCTCGTTCCCTCCACCTCTGACACATATATCCTCTTGGTCAATCTTTCCTTACTCATTCTCTCCATGTTACGATACCATTTCCAAACACACTCTTCTGCTCTCTCAGCCACACTCTTTTTATTACCACACATCTCTCTTACCCTTACATTACTTACTCGATCAAACCACCTCACACCAAATATTGTCCTCAAACATCTCATTTCCAGCACATCCACCCTCCTGCGCACAACTCTATCCAATGCCCACGCCTCGCAACCACTATTCCTTCAAACATACCCATTTTTGCTTTCCGAGATAATGTTCTCGACTTCCACACATTCTCCAACGCTCCCAGAACTTTTCACTTCCGCTTCCATGGTTCCATCCGCTGCCAAATCCACTCCCAGATATCTAAAACACTTCACTTCCTCCAGTTTTTCTCCATTCAAACTTACCTCCCAATTGACTTGTCCCTCAACCCTGCTGTAACTAATAACCTTGCTCTTATTCACATTTACTCTCAACTTTCTTCTTTCACACACTTTACCAAACTCAGTCACTAGCTTCTGCAGTTTCTCACACGAATCAGCCACCAGCGCTGTATCATCAGAGAACAACAACTGACTCACTTCCCAAGCTCTCTCATCCATAACAGACTGCATACTTGTCCCTCTTTCCAAGACTCTTGCATTCACCTCCCTAACAACCCCATCCATAAACAAATTAAACAACCATGGAGACATCACACATCCCTGCCGCAAACCTAAATTCACTGAGAACCAATCACTTTCCTCTCTTCCTACATGTACACTTGCCTTACATCCTCGATAAAAACTTTTCACTGCTTCTAACAACTTACCTTCCACACCATATATTCTTAAGACCTTCCACAGAGCATCTCGATCAACTCTATCATATGCCTTCTCCAGATCCATAAATGCTACATACAAATCCATTTGCTTTTCTAAGTATTTCTCACACACATTCTTCAAAGCAAACACCTGATCCACACATCCTGTACCTCTTCTGAAACCACACTGCCCTTCCCCAATCTGATGCTCTGTACATGCCTTCATCCTCTCAACCAATTCCCTCCCATATAATTTCCCAGGAATACTCAACAAACTTATACCTCTGTAATTTGAGCACTCACTATTATCCCCTTTGCCTTTGTAAAATGGCACTATGCAAGCATTCCACCAATCCTCAGGGACCTCACCATGAGTCATACATACATTAAATAACCTTACCAATCAGTTAACAATAAAGTCACCCCCTTTTTTAATGAATTCCACTGCAATACCATCCAAACCCGCTGCCTTGCCGGCTTTCATCTTCCGCAAAGCTTTTACTACCTCTCCTCTGTTTACCAAATCATTTCCCCTAACCCTCTCACTTTGCACACCACCTCGACCAAAACATCCTATATCTGCCACTCTATCATCAAACACATTCAACAAACCCTCAAAATACTCACTCCATCTACTTATCACATCACCACTACTTGTTAACACCTCCCCATTAGCCCCCTTCGCTGAAGTTCCAATTTGTTCCCTTGTCTTACGCACTTTATTTACCTCCCTCCAAAACATCTTTTTATTCTCCCTAAAATTTAATGATACTCTCTCACCCCAACTCTCATTTGCCCTATTTTTCACCTCTTGCACCTTTCTCTTGACCTCTTGCCTCTTTCTTTTATACATCTCCCACTCATTTGCATTATTTCCCTGCAAAAATCGTCCAAATGCCTTTCTCTTCTCTATCACTAATAATCTTACTTCTTCATCCCACCACTCACTACCCTTTCTAATCTGCCACCTCCCACGCTTCTTATGCCACAAGCATCTTTTGCGCAAGCCATCACTGCTTCCCTAAATACATCCTATTCCTCCCCCACTCCCCTTACGTCCTTTGTTCTCACTTTTTTCCATTCTGCACTCAGTCTCTCCTGGTACTTCCTCACACAAGTCTCCTTCCCAAGCTCACTTACTCTCACCACTCTTTTCACCCCAACATTCTCTCTTCTTTTCTGAAAACCTCTACAAATCTTCGCCTCCACAAGATAATGATCAGACATTCCTCCAGTTGCGCCTCTCAGCACATTAACATTAAAAAATCTCTCTTTCGCGCGCCTATCAATTAACACGTAATCCAATAACGCTCTCTGGCCACACACACACACACACACACACACACATATATATATATATATATATATATATATATATATATATATATATATATATATATATATATATATATATATATATATATATATATATATCCCTGGGGATAGGGGAGAAAGAATACTTCCCACGTATTCCCTGCGTGTCGTAGAAGGCGACTAAAAGGGAAGGGAGCGGGGGGCTGGAAATCCTCCCCTCTCGTTTTTTTTTTTTTTTTTTTTTTTTTTTTAATTTTCCAAAAGATGGAACAGAGAAGGGGGCCAGGTGAGGGTATTCCCTCAAAGGCCCAGTCCTCTGTTCTTAACGCTACCTCGCTATCGCGGGAAATGGCGAATAGTATGAAAAAAAAAAAAAAAAAAAATATATATATATATATATATGTGCTAAGTAACAATGCTCCACATTTTACGGATGTCAGATTTCACACCGAACAGATGACCTTCGTTTCAGTTGTATGCCAATACGTGACAATCATTTCCAGTTTCAAGGACAAGAAGAAACCATATACCAACCACCCAGCGGGCGCCGTTCCACAACGGCAACACACTCACTTGGTGATGGAGGGCGCTACACATGTTGCCCTTGTCATCTGCCCCGTACGGGAACTGTGACGGAAGAGTGTGAATAATATAGATGGTGATTTGAGAAGATCAGGCGGTGAAACAATGTATAACACCAGAGGATTTTACGAAACATCTACAATCAGTGATCAGTTTCGACGAATGGAGTAGATTACAACGAAAAGAATAAAGTAAAAAATTATGTAGTATTCCACGTGTGTTACACAGAGGCAGGAAGATACCTGGCTTATCCGGTTATGAAGATCAGGTGCGAGAAGGAAGCTCAAGCTCTGTTTCTGACGATCCGTCCGAAAAAAAAAAATATTCTTCAAACATTATCAAACCATTTTACCTTTTATTCCACACCGGTGGGCGCGTCCGTTCATCCAGACATGCTGAGTGACCTGACCCGTTGGGGATGATACGTTCCACGTGTTCCTGTTAATGCTGAGAGCCGTAAGAACACCGGTGCTAGGTGGGCTGGATGCCTGCCTCCCTTGCAGGATGTGTGGCAGCAGCTCTGTTCCTCACCCCACAGCCCAGCCTTCGCCAGAGGCATTAAGCACCTGTGTGTGTGTGTGTGTGTGTGTGTGTGTGTGTGTGTGTGTGTGTGTGTGTGTGTGCACCAACGACCACACCCAGTTAAACCGCAGGGTTAACGAGCTGAACCAGGTGAGGGTGACTGGTAGAATGTTCTCCATTTGCGAGGCGGGAACACCTGCTCCCACCGCCGCACACGGGGACAGCCCAGGCAGCAGGCATTACGTACAGATGGTTATGTGATGATATCAGTCCAGCACAAACTCTGGACGCGGTATCCAGGAATAAGGATGGAGTGAGTGTGCTTCCTACTGGTCCGGAGTATCGTACTGTTGCTGCAGGAGAGTGTATCTGAAGCCATCAACCATGATAATGTATTAACCGTACTTACAAACACGGCTCTAGTCCCGGAAGATCATACAAACTGACATATCAAGTCGAGAATTACAATGTCAGAGGAAAAATTGAAAACGCACCTGAACATAATACCTTTAGAGTCTAATGATTACAGTGGCATTGTGTCTCTCAAACAGGATACAAGACCAAGATATAAAGGGACTGGGAAGTATGATAAAAACAACTGCTGTGTATTGTGAACGCCGCTCAAAAACTCAATGAAAAGTACTTTCACTCAGCTCCCACACACACAAAGGCCTGCCCGACGGCTAACTAACGTAGGAAGAAAAAGAAGATTGATTCTAGAATGTGCCAAAGTCGATAGGACATCTAGCACTACTGCAGTGGGCTAGTAACTGCCAGCACTCACTACAGTAGCCAAGACCAACCCAGTTATGACACTCTAGCCATTAACTGCAGCACAATATACATCACGTCACCAGACACACATGTTTCCCTGATGCTCTCTGTCTCCATTGTTCCTCGCCCAGGGACGTATGGTAGCATCGAAATCTACCCAAGACGGATGCAGATCCTCCTGCGTTTCACAGCCTCACAGGAGACAGCATCGGGTCAGGCTTTTTTGAGTCACATGCCAGACAATCAGGGAGGAAGATACCTAATAAAAGCCGTGGCGGCTTTACCAACTCCGTTTGGTGGGTTACCAAGACTTTGGGCCAATCAACCGTCAAGATCATTCATTGCGTCATCGTCAAGTTATGACGCAATCACAACACCGAAGAAATCTTTCTGCTCTGAAAGTAAATGTCTACATAAATAGTTCAAGCCTAACACGGAGAGAAATGCTTGAAACGACATCATGGCTATGGTATTCGAGCATGCTATCAGGCTAGTGTTCGCTGCTAAATCCATGTGTCCCATATATAAATCCTCTCTTACCATCAGTGTATAGGCAGAGGAAGGGACTACACTTGCCATTTGTCGTGAAGGATTTGCCACCGGCATCAGACAGTGTTAAGAAATGGGCTATGTAATGACCCGAAGCTCAGGTAAAGTTTGAAGACGGTGACTGTAATGACGGCAGGATGGACACTAAACTCTGACAGTCTTTATAATACGTCTTATCAGTTTGTAGAGGGGATAAAAATCACGACAGATTGCACGTAATATATTCATGGCAGTGTGAACGTTTACGCAATTTTATGGAAGACTCGTTACGATAACACTTTTGTCAAAATATCTCACTGGGAATCTTAGAAAAACAGACACCAGTGTTTTCTCAGTAACAGGATGAAGGCCAAGGTCATCAAAACAACGAAGTTCAAAATGAAAAATTACCACAGAATATATCTATTTATAATTCCCTCAGGACCAATTTCTATGAAAGACTCGTGGTGTTATACAGGACCTTTTCAAAGGCCCCTGCAGCCCAAAGCTGCGCTGCTACTTCCCGTAGGAAGGAAATGTTCACTCCTTTGGAGTGAGGAGTGCTTTGACGAGACTATACTCCCAGTGATACAGCCTCAGAGATTTCCCCCACCCACCAGGACACACAACACTGACAAAACATACACACACCGAAATGACCCAATAACCACAAAACGACCCCCCTCACCGACGTCGTCTGAAACTCCAGCCCACCAAACACACACCCATCTGAAACCAAACTCCCCAGACATGCAGGGGTTACACTCTCTCATCTACTCTCTGGACACCACTCATTCCTACAACATTACAAACACCGAATCTACATATTTGAAAAACTTTCACGCTAATGATACAACCATCACAATGAAGACTCTGAACAACTTGGTCAATTATCCTGCACTCTCGCTACATAGAAACACACACACACACACACACACACACACACAAAACATCATTACTCTTTATGACCTGTGGTCCCGCTCAGTAGACACAGTCGGTCGGCCTCCTGAACGTCGCAGGAGTCCCAGAAAAGACAGGAGGGACTTTTAGGATTGGAAGGTGACGCAAGATATGTGTGAGGTTCCCACAACGCGGAGCCATTCAGTTCAAGAAGTGTTGTCATGTGATCATGAATGTAAGCCAACTGAGGAGTATGTGTTTAGTGTGGGAGTTAAATCTTGGGCAAGAGTGGTCTTGTGATAATGGTTAACCATTGTCCGTAATGTTGGAGGGATGGGTGGTATTTAAAGATGAGAAAGTGTGGCTCGTACATGTCTGGGTTGCGTGGTTTCAGATGCATGCAGATCAGGTGGACTGGGTTTTAAGAATGGATAGGGGATGGCCTGTTGTTCGGTGCTTATCGTACCACTGCAGTATGGACGTGTTCTGGCATTACTATGTTCTATAGAAGAAGTTGAGGAATATGCGAAGTGTGAGGCAAGTGAAAGCTCTTCGTTTCTGGATTGGGTTGATGTTTTGGTGAGAATAATGGCCTGGCTGGAGGATGGTCTAGTGCTGTTGCAAAGACCTGGGTGCTGAGCAGTGCTGAGCATGGTCAGGTGGGATTGTTTGCGAGTTTTATCTTTCGTTGTGCAAGTGATTTATATCTACAGTGGCTGAGTATTTAATGATTGCTCCGAATGCTCTATTTTTTGTACCCTGCAGTTCTGCTGTATTTGTTTGCTTTTGAAAGCCAGGTAAAGCGTAAATTTAGAGGTAGAGTAAATTACATTTGTATAAATGGCATTAGGAAATTCTCTTTCGCGTCTAAATGTGGTGCTAGGCAGTGTTCAGAAGGCGTTTACTTTACCGTCGCTGTGTTGATGTGGTGAGAAGAGTGAATCTCATGCGTGCGTCACATGTAACATATTTTGGCTAGAGATTTCCCAGCGGGAGTGATGATCACTCAGGATTAAGGGAGGATGTACGATGGATTTATATCTGGCAAGAGTTAAAAATGTGACAGTGAATTTCTGTGTGGAGGGGACGCACAACACGTGCGGAATTATCTCCTCACACCTCAAACATCAGCACGAATGTCTTACACAAACTGAACACCCTCGAAGCACTTACCAGCCCCAGCTTTCTTGAAGAGAAAACAGGAGGAACCCCTTTGTGGATACCATGTTTTGAGGAAGCCGTTGCTCTGATTGCGTCATGTAGTAATATATAATATGTTGGGTAGTGTCAGGGTGCTGTAGTTTGAAAGGGGTGAAGGGAGGTAACGCAGGAAAAAAATGTAGGAGAGTTGAAGAAACTACTGCTCCCTAGGGCACTCTACTGTATAGCTTGAGGATTCTGTGCAATTCATAAAGCGTCAGAACTCTATTCAGTCTTTACTCTAAAGTGTATATGTAAACACACACACACACACACACACACACACACACACACACACACACACGCGCGCGCGCGCGCACGCACATCACCTTGCCTAAGCCAGTTACCCACTTATCGACCAGCTCCGTGGTGAGGAAGAACACCTGGTTTGGGTGTGGGTCGACTGCCGCGCCCAGGATTCGATCCTGTGTGGGCCCGACCTCACACCTACCCGTGGTGACTCTCACCATATAGTTCGTATAGTGCTGAGCCAAAATGCAACACCACCTTTCTTTACAATACATTAATTCTAATCACTGCTTCAGCCATACCCATTTTGTTTTTAAATCTAAACACATGTGAGGTACTTTTGTCACCTCCTGTCTGAGTAAATCTCACGGTAATGAAACCCGTAATTAACGAGGATAAATATCACGTAATTACAGATAATTTGCATATTTAATACTACCGATAAAGGGAACGTAAATGTTAAGCCTTGTTTATTTGCGAAACCCACCAGCGCGTTGATTTTTCCTTACAAAATAACTAGTGGATTTTTTTTAAGAGGGTTAAATGATTTTCAATTTGAGCTAAGATAAACAAATAACCTTAAATATATATATATATATATATATATATATATATATATATATATATATATATATATATATATATATATATATATATATATATATATATATATATATATACACGAACATAGTGCATATGAATGTGCACCTTCATAGAACGCACAAACCTCCAACAGCCAGGAACGAACCCGGGACACCTGTGCAACACGCAGGAGAGTTACTGCTAGGCTAATAGCAAAAACTATTCGAATACTTGGGAACTTGTCGTGTTTCATTTTCCCCGTGGACTCACAGGAATATATATATATATATATATATATATATATATATATATATATATATATATATATATATATATATATATATATATATATAAATGTTTATAGTTGTGTTACTGGAGTGACAGTTTTCATACATGGTGTTTTGACAAGAAAATAGTGAAATTGGAGAAAAATGTAGCTTAGACATTGAAGCTTATTGATACAGTGGTTAAATTGATGATAACTGCTATTGACGTTTGTGTAAATAAATTATACATTTCCTTTTTCCATAGCCGGAGGTTGAACCATTGTGTGACATTCATTTTTTCATTCGTTTCAGGCAGGAAGTTTCAGTTTTCTGGGTTGTTTCTTACATTTTTCATGTGTATATGTGTGTATGTGTGTGTGTGTGTGTGTGTGTGTGTGTGTGTGTGTGTGTGTGTGTGCGTGTGTGTGTGTGTGTGTATGTGTATGTGTGTATATATATGTATATTATCCCTGGGGATAGGGGTGAAAGAATACTTCCCACGTATTCCTCGCGTGTCGTAGAAAGCGACTAGAGGGGACGGGAGCGGGGGGCCAGAAATCCTCCCCTCCTTGTATTAACTTTCTAAAATGGGAAACAGAAGAAGGAGTCACGCGGGGAGTGCTCATCCTCCTCGAAGGCTCAGAGTGGGGTGCCTAAATGTGTGTGGATGTAACCAAGATGTGAAAAAAGGAGAGATAGGTAGTATGTTTGAGGAAAGGAACCTGGATGTTTTGGCTCTGAGTGAAACGAAGCTCAAGGGTAAAGGGGAAGAGTGGTTTGGGAATGTCTGGGGAGTAAAGTCAGGGGTTAGTGAGAGGACAAGAGCAAGGGAAGGAGTAGCAATACTCCTGAAACAGGAGTTGTGGGAGTATGTGATAGAGTGTAAGAAAGTAAATTCTCGATTAATATGGGTAAAACTGAAAGTTGATGGAGAGAGGTGGGTGATTATTGGTGCATATGCACCTGGGCATGAGAAGAAAGATCATGAGAGGCAAGTGTTTTGGGAGCAGCTGAATGAGTGTGTTAGTGGTTTTGATGCACGAGACCGGGTTATAGTGATGGGTGATTTGAATGCAAAGGTGAGTAATGTGGCAGTTGAGGGAATAATTGGTATACATGGGGTGTTCAGTGTTGTAAATGGAAATGGTGAAGAGCTTGTAGATTTATGTGCTGAAAAAGGATTGATGATTGGGAATACCTGGTTTAAAAAGCGAGATATACATAAGTATACTTATGTAAGTAGGAGAGATGGCCAGAGAGCGTTATTGGATTACGTGTTAATTGACAGGCGTGCGAAAGAGAGACTTTTGGATGTTAATGTGCTGAGAGGTGCAACTGGAGGGATGTCTGATCATTATCTTGTGGAGGCTAAGGTGAAGATTTGTATGGGTTTTCAGAAAAGAAGAGTGAATGTTGGGGTGAAGAGGGTGGTGAGAGTGGGTGAGCTTGGGAAGGAGACCTGTGTGAGGAAGTACCAGGAGAGACTGTGTACAGAATGGAAAAAGGAGAGAACAATGGAAGTAAGGGGAGTGGGGGAGGAATGGGATGTATTTAAGGAATCAGTGATGGATTGCGCAAAAGATGCTTGTGGCATGAGAAGAGTGGGAGGTGGGTTGATTAGAAAGGGTAGTGAGTGGTGGGATGAAGAAGTAAGATTATTAGTGAAACAGAAGAGAGAGGCATTTGGACGATTTTTGCAGGGAAAAAATGAAATTGAGTGGGAGATGTATAAAAGAATGAGACAGGAGGTCAAGAGAAAGGTGCAAGAGGTGAAAAAAAGGGCAAATGAGAGTTGGGGTGAGAGAGTATCATTAAATTTTAGGGAGAATAAAAAGATGTTCTGGAAGGAGGTAAATAAAGTGCGTAAGATAAGGGAGCAAATGGGAACTTCAGTGAAGGGCGCAAATGGGGAGGTGATAACAAGTAGTGGTGATGTGAGAAGGAGATGGAGTGAGTATTTTGAAGGTTTGTTGAATGTGTCTGATGATAGAGTGGCAGATATAGGGTGTTTTGGTCGAGGTGGTGTGCAAAGTGAGAGGGTTAGGGAAAATGATTTGGTAAACAGAGAAGAGGTAGTAAAAGCTTTGCGGAAGATGAAAGCCGGCAAGGCAGCAGGTTTGGATGGTATTGCAGTGGAATTTATTAAAAAAGGGGGTGACTGTATTGTTGACTGGTTGGTAAGGTTATTTAATGTATGTATGACTCATGGTGAGGTGCCTGAGGATTGGCGGAATGCGTGCATAGTGCCATTGTACAAAGGCAAAGGGGATAAGAGTGAGTGCTCAAATTACAGAGGTATAAGTTTGTTGAGTATTCCTGGTAAATTATATGGGAGGGTATTGATTGAGAGGGTGAAGGCATGTACAGAGCATCAGATTGGGGAAGAGCAGTGTGGTTTCAGAAGTGGTAGAGGATGTGTGGATCAGGTGTTTGCTTTGAAGAATGTATGTGAGAAATACTTAGAAAAGCAAATGGATTTGTATGTAGCATTTATGGATCTGGAGAAGGCATATGATAGAGTTGATAGAGATGCTCTGTGGAAGGTATTAAGAATATATGGTGTGGGAGGCAAGTTGTTGGAAGCAGTGAAAAGTTTTTATCGAGGATGTAAGGCATGTGTACGTGTAGGAAGAGAGGAAAGTGATTGGTTCTCAGTGAATGTAGGTTTGCGGCAGGGGTGTGTGATGTCTCCATGGTTGTTTAATTTGTTTATGGATGGGGTTGTTAGGGAGGTAAATGCAAGAGTTTTGGAAAGAGGGGCAAGTATGAAGTCTGTTGGGGATGAGAGAGCTTGGGAAGTGAGTCAGTTGTTGTTCGCTGATGATACAGCGCTGGTGGCTGATTCATGTGAGAAACTGCAGAAGCTGGTGACTGAGTTTGGTAAAGTGTGTGGAAGAAGAAAGTTAAGAGTAAATGTGAATAAGAGCAAGGTTATTAGGTACAGTAGGGTTGAGGGTCAAGTCAATTGGGAGGTGAGTTTGAATGGAGAAAAACTGGAGGAAGTGAAGTGTTTTAGATATCTGGGAGTGGATCTGGCAGCGGATGGAACCATGGAAGCGGAAGTGGACCATAGGGTGGGGGAGGGGGCGAAAATTCTGGGAGCCTTGAAGAATGTGTGGAAGTCGAGAACATTATCTCGGAAAGCTAAAATGGGTATGTTTGAAGGAATAGTGGTTCCAACAATGTTGTATGGTTGCGAGGCGTGGGCTATGGATAGAGTTGTGCGCAGGAGGATGGATGTGCTGGAAATGAGATGTCTGAGGACAATGTGTGGTGTGAGGTGGTTTGATCGAGTAAGTAACGTAAGGGTAAGAGAGATGTGTGGAAATAAAAAGAGCGTGGTTGAGAGAGCAGAAGAGGGTGTTTTGAAATGGTTTGGGCACATGGAGAGAATGAGTGAGGAAAGGTTGACTAAGAGGATATATGTGTCGGAGGTGGAGGGAACGAGGAGAAGAGGGAGACCAAATTGGAGGTGGAAAGATGGAGTGAAAAAGATTTTGTGTGATCGGGGCCTGAACATGCAGGAGGGTGAAAGGAGGGCAAGGAATAGAGTGAATTGGAGCGATGTGGTATACCGGGGTTGACGTGCTGTCAGTGGATTGAATCAAGACATGTGAAGCGTCTGGGGTAAACCATGGAAAGCTGTGTAGGTATGTATATTTGCGTGTGTGAACGTATGTATATACATGTGTATGGGGGGGGGGGGGTTGGGCCATTTCTTTCGTCTGTTTCCTTGCGCTACCTCGCAAACGCGGGAGACAGCGACAAAGTATAAAAAAAAAAAAAAAAAAAAAAAAAAAAATATATATATATATATATATATATATATATATATATATATATATATATATATATATATATATATATATATATATATATATATATATATATATATATATATGTTTTTCTCTTTTTCACTTTGTCGCTGTCTCCCGCGTTAGCGAGGCAGCGCAAGGAAACAGACGAAAGAAATGGCCCAACCCACCCACCTACACATGTATATACATACACGTCCACACACGCAAATATACATACCTATACATCTCAACGTATACATATATATACACACACAGACATATACATATATACACATGTACGTACATAATTCATACTGTCTGCCCTCCCTCATTCCCATCGCCACCCCGCTACACATGAAATAACATTCCCCTCCCTCCGTATGTGCACGAGGCAGCGCTAGGAAAAGACAAAGGCCACATTCGTTCACACTCAGTCTCTAGCTGTCATGTAATAATGCACCGAAACCACAGCTCCCTTTCCACATCCAGGCCCAACAGAACTTTCCATGGTTTACCCCAGACGCTTCACATGCCCTGGTTCAATCCACTGACAGCACATCAACGCCGGTATACCACATCGTTCCAATTCACTCTATTCCTTGCACGTCTTTCACCCTCCTTCATGTTCAGGCCCCGATCACTCAAAATCATTTTCACCTCTTATCTCCCCCTCCAATTTGGTCTCCCTCTTCTCCTCATTCCTTCCACCTCTGACACATGTATCCTCTTGGTCAATGTTTCCTCATTCTCCCCAAGTGACCAAACCATTTCAAAACACCCTCTTCTGCTCTCTCAACGACACTCTTTTTATTACCACACATCTCTCTTACCCTATTATTATTTACTCGATCAAACCACCTCACACCACATATTGTCCTCAAACATCTCATTTCCAGCACATCCACCCTCCTCCGCACAACTCTATCAATATCCTACGCCTCGCAACCATATAATATTGTTGGAACCACTATTCCTTCAAACATGCCCATTTTTGCTTTCCGAGATAATGTTCTCGACTTCCACACATTCTTCAACGCTCCCAGAACTTTCGCCCCCTCCCCCATCCTATGAGTCACTTCCGCTTCCATGGTTCCATCCGCTGCCAAATCCACTCCCAGATATCTAAAACACTTCACTTCCTCCAGTTTTTCTCTACTCATACTTACCTCCCAACTGACTTGTCCTTCAACCCTACTGTACCTCATAACCTTGCTATTATTCACTCTCAGCTTTCTTCTTTCACACACTTTACCAAACTCAGTCACCAGCTTCTGCAGTTTCTCACACGAATCAGCCACCAGCGCTTTATCATCAGCGAACAACAACTGACTCACTTCCCAAGCTCTCTCATCCACAACAGGCTGCATACTTGCCCCTCTTTCCAAAACTCTTGCATTCACCTCCCTAACAACCCCATCCATAAACAAATTAAACAACCATGGAGACATCACACACCCCTGCCGCAAACCTACATTCACTGAGAACCAATCACTTTCCTCTCTTTCTACACGTACACATGCCTTACATCCTCGATAAAAACTTTTCACTGCTTCTAACAACTTTCCTCCCACACTATATATTCTTAAGACCTTCCACAGAGCATCTCTTTCAACTCTATCATATGCCTTCTCCAGATCCATAAATGCTACATACAAATCCATTTGCTTTTCTAAGTATTTCTCACACAGTCTTCAAAGCAAACACCTGATCCACACATCCTCTACTACTTCTGAAACCACACTGCTCTTCCCCAGTCTGATGCTCTGCACATGCCTTCACCCTCTCAATCAATACCCTCCCATATAATTTACCAGGAAAACTCAGCAAACTTATACCTCTAATTTGAGCACTCGCTTTTATCGCCTTTGCCTTTGTACAATGGCACTATGCAAGCATTCCGACAGTCTTCAGGCACCTCACCATGAGTCATACATACATTAAATAACCTTACCAACCAGTCAACAACACAAATCATCCCCTTTTTAATAAATTCCACTGTAATACCATCCAAACCCGCTGCCTTGCCGGCTTTCATCTTCCGCAAAGCTTTTACTACCTCTTCTCTGTTTATCAAATCATTCTCCCTAACCCTCTCACTTTGCACACCACCTTGGCCAAAACACCCTATATCTGCCACTTTATCATCAAACACATTGAAGAAACCTTCAAAATACTCACACCATCTCCTTCTCACATCACCACTACTTGTTATCATCTCCCCATTAGTCCCTTTCAAAGAAGTTCCCATTTGTTCCCTTGTCTTACGCACTTTATTTACCTCCTTCCAAAACATCTTTTTATTCTTCCCAAAATTTAATGATACTCTCTCACCCAACTTTCATTTGCTCTCTTTTTCGTCTCTTGCACCTTTCTCTTGACATCCTGCCTCTTTCTTTTATACATCTCCCCGTCATTTGTATTATATATATATATATATATATATATATATATATATATATATATATATATATAATATATATATATAAAATGATTTGGTAAACAGAGAAGAGGTAGTGAAAGCTTTGCGGAAGATGAAAGCCGGCAAGGCAGCAGGTTTGGATGGTATTGCAGTGGAATTTATTAAAAAAGGGGGTGACTGTATTGTTCACTGGTTGGTAAGGTTATTCAATGTATGTATGACTCATGGTGAGGTGCCTGAGGATTGGCGGAATGCGTGCATAGTGCCATTGTACAAAGGCAAAGGGGATAAGAGTGAGTGCTCAAATTACAGAGGTATAAGTTTGTTGAGTATTCCTGGTAAATTATATGGGAGGGTATTGATTGAGAGGGTGAAGGCATGTACAGAGCATCAGATTGGGGAAGAGCGGTGTGGTTTCAGAAGTGGTAGAGGATGTGTGGATCAGGTGTTTGCTTTGAAGAATGTATGTGAGAAATACTTAGAAAAGCAAATGGATTTGTATGTAGCATTTATGGATCTGGAGAAGGCATATGATAGAGTTGATAGAGATGCTCTGTGGAAGGTATTAAGAATATATGGTGTGGGAGGAAAGTTGTTAGAAGCAGTGAAAAGTTTTTATCGAGGATGTAAGGCATGTGTACGTGTAGGAAGAGAGGAAAGTGATTGGTTCTCAGTGAATGTAGGTTTGCGGCAGGGGTGTGTGATGTCTCCATGGTTGTTTAATTTGTTTATGGATATGGTTGTTAGGGAGGTAAATGCAAGAGTGTTGGAAAGAGGGGCAAGTATGAAGTCTGTTGGGGATGAGAGAGCTTGGGAAGTGAGTCAGTTGTTGTTCGCTGATGATACAGCGCTGGTGGCTGATTCATGTGAGAAACTGCAGAAGCTGGTGACTGAGTTTGGTAAAGTGTGTGGAAGAAGAAAGTTAAGAGTAAATGTGAATAAGAGCAAGGTTATTAGGTACAGTAGGGTTGAGGGTCAAGTCAATTGGGAGGTGAGTTTGAATGGAGAAAAACTGGAGGAAGTGAAGTGTTTTAGATATCTGGGAGTGGATCTGGCAGCGGATGGAACCATGGAAGCGGAAGTGGATCATAGGGTGGGGGAGGGGGCGAAAATTTTGGGGCCTTGAAGAATGTGTGGAAGTCGAGAACATTATCTCGGAAAGCAAAAATGGGTATGTTTGAAGGAATAGTGGTTCCAACAATGTTGTATGGTTGCGAGGCGTGGGCTATGGATAGAGTTGTGCGCAGGAGGATGGATGTGCTGGAAATGAGATGTTTGAGGACAATGTGTGGTGTGAGGTGGTTTGATCGAGTGAGTAACGTAAGGGTAAGAGAGATGTGTGGAAGTAAAAAGAGCGTGGTTGAGAGAGCAGAAGAGGGTGTTTTGAAGTGGTTTGGGCACATGGAGAGAATGAGTGAGGAAAGATTGACCAAGAGGATATATGTGTCGGAGGTGGAGGGAACGAGGAGAAGAGGGAGACCAAACTGGAGGTGGAAAGATGGAGTGAAAAAGATTTTGTGTGATCGGGGCCTGAACATGCAGGAGGGTGAAAGGAGGGCAAGGAATAGAGTGAATTGTATCGATGTGGTATACCGGGGTTGACGTGCTGTCAGTGGATTGAATCAAGGCATGTGAAGCGTCTGGGGTAAACCATGGAAAGCTGTGTAGGTATGTATATTTGCGTGTGTGGACGTATGTATATACATGTGTATGGTGGGGGGGGGTTGGGCCATTTCTTTCGTCTGTTTCCTTGCGCTACCTCGCAAACGCGGGAGACAGCGACAAAGTATAAAAAAAAAAAAAATTTATATATATATATATATATATATATATATATATATATATATATATATATATATATATATATATATATATATATATATATATATACATATATATATATATATATATATATATATATATGTTGGAAAGGATCACAATTTTGCGAGTGATCAAGATATTCCTATGATTCCACGGGGAAAATGAAACACGAAAAGTTCCCAAGTGCACTTTCGTGTAATAATCACATCATCAGGGGAGACACAAGAGAGGAATATAACAGTCAGTTGATATACATCGAAGAGACGAAGCTAGGACGGCCTATATATATATATATATATATATATATATATATATATATATATATATATATATATATATATATATATATATATATATTCGCCATTTCACGGATCAGCAAGGTGACGTTAAAACATATGACTGAGTCTTAGAGAAAAAAATCCACACTTGACTCCCTTCCCTGTTCCTTCTTTTGGAAATGTGAAACAGGAGGGGAGGATTTCCAGTCTCCCTCTTCCACCCCTTTTAGTCGCCTTCTACTACACGCAGGGAACACGTGGGCAGTATTCTTTTTTCCCGTATCCCTGGGGATAGGGGAGAAAGAATACTTCCCACGTATTCCCTGCGTGTCGTAGAAGGCGACTACAAAGGAAGGGAGCGGGGGGCTGGAAATCCTCCACTCTCTCATTTTTCATTTTCAAAAGAAGGAACAGAGAAGGGGGCCAAGTGAGGATATTCCCTCAAAGGCTCAGTCCTCTGTTCTTAACGCTACCTCGCTAACGCGGGAAATGGCGAATAGTATGAAAAGAAAAGAAAAAAAAAAAAAAAAAAAATATATATATATATATATATATATATATATATATATATATATTGTTATCACCTCCCCATTTGCGCCCTTCACTGAAGTTCCCATTTGCTCCCTTGTCTTACGCACTTTATTTACCTCCTTCCAGAACATCTTTTTATTCTCCCTAAAATTTAATGATACTCTCTCACCCCAACTCTCATTTGCCCTTTTTTTCACCTCTTGCACCTTTCTCTTGACCTCCTGTCTCTTTCTTTTATACATCTCCCACTTCAGTGAAGGGCGCAAATGGGGAGGTGATAACAAGTAGTGGTGATGTGAGAAGGAGATGGAGTGAGTATTTTGAAGGTTTGTTGAATGTGTTTGATGATAGAGTGGCAGATATAGGGTGTTTTGGTCGAGGTGGTGTGCAAAGTGAGAGGGTTAGGGAAAATGATTTGGTAAACAGAGAAGAGGTAGTGAAAGCTTTGCGGAAGATGAAAGCCGGCAAGGCAGCAGGTTTGGATGGTATTGCAGTGGAATTTATTAAAAAAGGGGGTGACTGTATTGTTGACTGGTTGGTAAGGTTATTTAATGTATGTATGACTCATGGTGAGGTGCCTGAGGATTGGCGGAATGCGTGCATAGTGCCATTGTACAAAGGCAAAGGGGATAAGAGTGAGTAATCAAATTACAGAGGTATAAGTTTGTTGAGTATTCCTGGTAAATCATATGGGAGGGTATTGATTGAGAGGGTGAGGGCATGTACAGAGCATCAGATTGGGGAAGAGCAGTGTGGTTTCAGAAGTGGTAGAGGATGTGTGGATCAGGTGTTTGCTTTGAAGAATGTGTATGTGAGAAATACTTAGAAAAGCAAATGGATTTGTATGTAGCATCTATGGATCTGGAGAAGGCATATGATAGAGTTGATAGAGATGCTCTGTGGAAGGTATTAAGAATATATGGTGTGGGAGGAAAGTTGTTAGAAGCAGTGAAAAGTTTTTATCGAGGATGTAAGGCATGTGTATGTGTAGGAAGAGAGGAAAGTGATTGGTTCTCAGTGAATGTAGGTTTGCGGCAGGGGTGTGTGATGTCTCCATGGTTGTTTAATTTGTTTATGGATGGGGTTGTTAGGGAGGTAAATGCAAGAGTTTTGGAAAGAGGGGTAAGTATGAAGTCTGTTGGGGATGAGAGAGCTTGGGAAGTGAGTCAGTTGTTGTTCGCTGATGATACAGCGCTGGTGGCTGATTCATGTGAGAAACTGCAGAAGCTGGTGACTGAGTTTGGTAAAGTGTGTGGAAGAAGAAAGTTAAGAGTAAATGTGAATAAGAGCAAGGTTATTAGGTACAGTAGGGTTGAGGGTCAAGTCAATTGGGAGGTGAGTTTGAATGGAGAAAAACTGGAGGAAGTGAAGTGTTTTAGATATCTGGGAGTGGATCTGGCAGCGGATGGAACCATGAAAGCGGAAGTGGATCATAGGGTGGGGGAGGGGGCGAAAATTCTGGGGGCCTTGAAGAATGTGTGGAAGTCGAGAACATTATCTCGGAAAGCAAAAATGGGTATGTTTGAAGGAATAGTGGTTCCAACAATGTTGTATGGTTGCGAGGCGTGGGCTATGGATAGAGTTGTGCGCAGGAGGATGGATGTGCTGTAAATGAGATGTTTGAGGACAATGTGTGGTGTGAGGTGGTTTGATCGAGTGAGTAACGTAAGGGTAAGAGAGATGTGTGGAAATAAAAAGAGCGTGGTTGAGAGAGCAGAAGAGGGTGTTTTGAAGTGGTTTGGGCACATGGAGAGGATGAGTGAGGAAAGATTGACCAAGAGGATATATATGTCGGAGGTGGAGGGAGCAAGGAGAAGAGGGAGACCAAATTGGAGGTGGAAAGATGGAGTGAAAAAGATTTTGTGTGATCGGGGCCTGAACATGCAGGAGGGTGAAAGGAGGGCAAGGAATAGAGTGAATTGGAGCGATGTGGTATACCGGGGTTGACGTGCTGTCAGTGGATTGAATCAAGGCATGTGAAGCGTCTGGGGTAAACCATGGAAAGCTCTGTAGGTATGTATATTTGCGTGTGTGGACGTATGTATATACATGTGTATGGGGGGGGGGTTGGGCCATTTCTTTCGTCTGTTTCCTTGCGCTACCTCGCAAACGCGGGAGACAGCGACAAAGTATAAAAAAAAAAAATATATATATATATATATATATATATATATATATATTTGTTTATTATTTATTTTATTTTGCTTTGTCGCTGTCTCCAGCGTTTGCGAGGTACCGCAAGGAAACAGACGAAAGAAATGGCCCAACCCACCCCCATACACATGTATATACATACGTCCACACACGCAAATATACATACCTACACAGCTTTCCATGGTTTACCCCAGAAGCTTCACATGCCCTGATTCAATCCACTGACAGCACGTCAACCCCGTTATACCACATCGATCCAATTCACTCTATTCTTTGCCCTCCTTTCACCCTCCTGCATGTTCAGGCCCCGATCACACAAAATCTTTTTCACTCCATCTTTCCACCTCCAATTTGGTCTCCCACTTCTCCTCGTTCCCTCCACCTCCGACACATATATCCTCTTGGTCAATCTTTCCTCACTCATTCTCTCCATGTGCCCAAACCACTTCAAAACACCCTCTTCTGCTCTCTCAACCACGCTCTTTTTATTTTCACACATCTCTCTTACCCTTACGTTACTTACTCGATCAAACCACCTCACACCACACATTGTCCTCAAACATCTCATTTCCAGCACATCCATCCTCCTGCGCACAACTCTATCCATAGCCCACGCCTCGCAACCATAGAACATTGTTGGAACCACTATTCCTTCAAACATACCCATTTTTGCTTTCCGAGATAATGTTCTCGACTTCCACACATTCTTCAAGGCTCCCAGGATTTTCGCCCCCTCCCCCACCCTATGATCCACTTCCGCTTCCATGGTTCCATCCGCTGCCAGATCCACTCCGAGATATCTAAAACACTTTACTTCCTCCAGTTTTTCTCCATTCAAACTTACCTCCCAATTGACTTGACCCTCAACCCTACTGTACCTAATATATATATATATATATATATATATATATATATATATATATATATATATATATATATATATATATATATATATGGCGGAATGCGTGCATAGTGCCATTGTACAAAGGCAAAGGGGATAAGAGTGAGTGCTCAAATTACAGAGGTATAAGTTTGTTGAGTATTCCTGGTAAATTATATGGGAGGGTATTGATTGAGAGGGTGAAGGCATGTACAGAGCATCAGATTGGGGAAGAGCAGTGCGGTTTCAGAAGTGGTAGAGGATGTGTGGATCAGGTGTTTGCTTTGAAGAATGTATGTGAGAAATACTTAGAAAAGCAAATGGATTTGTATGTAGCATTTATGGATCTGGAGAAGGCATATGATAGAGTTGATAGAGATGCTCTGTGGAAGGTATTAAGAATATATGGTGTGGGAGGCAAGTTGTTAGAAGCAGTGAAAAGTTTTTATCGAGGATGTAAGGCATGTGTACGTGTAGGAAGAGAGGAAAGTGATTGGTTCTCAGTGAATGTAGGTTTGCGGCAGGGGTGTGTGATGTCTCCATGGTTGTTTAATTTGTTTATGGATGGGGTTGTTAGGGAGGTAAATGCAAGAGTCCTGGAAAGAGGGGCAAGTATGAAGTCTGTTGGGGATGAGAGAGCTTGGGAAGTGAGTCAGTTGTTGTTCGCTGATGATACAGCGCTGGTGGCTGATTCATGTGAGAAACTGCAGAAGCTGGTGACTGAGTTTGGTAAAGTGTGTGGAAGAAGAAAGTTAAGAGTAAATGTGAATAAGAGCAAGGTTATTAGGTACAGTAGGGTTGAGGGTCAAGTCAATTGGGAGGTGAGTTTGAATGGAGAAAAACTGGAGGAAGTGAAGTGTTTTTAGATATCTGGGAGTGGATCTGTCAGCGGATGGAACCATGGAAGCGGAAGTGGATCATAGGGTGGGGGAGGGGGCGAAAATTTTGGGAGCCTTGAAAAATGTGTGGAAGTCGAGAACATTATCTCGGAAAGCAAAAATGGGTATGTTTGAAGGAATAGTGGTTCCAACAATGTTGTATGGTTGCGAGGCGTGGGCTATGGATAGAGTTGTGCGCAGGAGGATGGATGTGCTGGAAATGAGATGTTTGAGGACAATGTGTGGTGTGAGGTGGTTTGATCGAGTAAGTAACGTAAGGGTAAGAGAGATGTGTGGAAATAAAAAGAGCGTGGTTGAGAGAGCAGAAGAGGGTGTTTTGAAATGGTTCGGGCACATGGAGAGAATGAGTGAGGAAAGATTGACCAAAAGAATATATGTGTCGGAGGTGGAGGGAACGAGGAGAAGAGGGAGACCAAATTGGAGGTGGAAAGATGGAGTGAAAAAGATTTTGTGTGATCGGGGCCTGAACATGCAGGAGGGTGGAAGGAGGGCAAGAAATAGAGTGAATTGGAGCGATGTGGTATACAGGGGTTGACGTGCTGTCAGTGGATTGAATCAAGGCATGTGAAGCGTCTGGGGTAAACCATGGAAAGCTGTGTAGGTATGTATATTTGCGTGTGTGGACGTGTGTATGTACGTGTGTATGGGGGTTGGGCCATTTCTTTCGTCTGTTTCCTTGCGCTACCTCGCAAACGCGGGAGACAGCGACAAAGTATAAAAAAAAAAAAAAAAAAAAAAAAAAAAAAAAAAAAATATATATATATATATATATATATATATATATATATATATATAAATATATATATATATATATATATATATATATATATATATATATATATATATATATATATATATATATAGTATACTTAATTGCTGTTTCTCGCGTCATATATGAGGTTGCGCCAGGAAACAGACGAAAGAATGGCCCATACACGCACATATCCATAAAGTTATCTTTCCCTGGACTAGCCTGGCCAAATATGATAGTTTCTCACAAGTCAAACTGGAAAAAAAAAATCTTAAAATTGTGTTAAAAATCCGTTTTCCTTCCTGGCCATACAATCAGTTCAGCAGCGCATGGCCGTTCAGAGCCAGCTGTACTCTTAGTAATCCCACGCTGGCTGCTCTCACTAATGTATCGTGGAATTATGAGAAGTATGTTATCATTTAAGTATCTCTTTACCTCGGTGATCTCTCTAACTGGTCGTTCCTGTATTTTTTCCATTTTCATTTTTAACATTTTATCACTTCCTCCCGTTTTCTTATACAAGCATACATTATGTCCGTAATGAATAGGTTCATTATACGAAACATTTATGCTGCCAGCTCTGCCCTTTATATGCTAATGACATCGTCTAAATTTTGTGGGGGAAAAAAATCAATTATGAATATGCATCGAAGTCATGAATATGAAGCCTTTACTTCCTTTGGGTTAACTTATGACAATAATCACAATACCCAAGGTAAAAATAAAAAACGTCTCGGAAATTTCCCCCTTCCCTCGCGCCCCTCTTACATAAAAACTGAAAATATCTCATCGAGAACAAAGATCGTACGTTTCATTTAAAGAAGTAAACCAATAATGAAAAAAAGAAAAATGTGTGGGTGTGTGTGTGTGTGGGTGTGTGTGTGCGTGTGTGTGTGTGTGCGTGTGTGTGTGTGTGTGTGTGTGTGTGTAAAGAATAGAGTGTAATTACAGTCAAATGAGAGTGCTCAACTGTTCATTAATATCGTTGGATTAAAAGTCCTGGACAACTCTGTTTTGTAAAGATTAAAGACAAAAGCAATGAGCGTTTAATATGACATGATTTAAATGAAAAGGTGACAGCCACCATGACATTTAAACTGAACCCTGAAGACTCGCTGGATGACAGCTGCGTCACACCCGCGTTCGAAGCCAGGCGACCAGTCCCACCCTCAGTGGGATCAGCAACTAGCGAGTTCACGTGACGATCCTCACTCCAGCTCCGTTATCTACCCGCAGTTTATTTCTTTTTGTTACATGAGCTCAGAATACAATTTTGGGCAAGTTGAGGCCACGTATACTGAAACAGAAGGAGTCAAGCGAGGAGTGCTCATCCTCCTCGAAGGCTCAGACTGGGGTGGCTGAGTGTGTGTGGGTGTAACCAAGATAAGGAGAAAGGAGAGATAGGTTGTATGTTTGAGGTAAGAAACCTGGATGTGCTGGCTCTGAATTAAACGAAGCACAAGGGTAAAGGAAAAGAATGATTTGGACATGGCAGTAAAGTCTGGGGTTGGTGAGAGGACAAGATATAAGGAAGGAGTAGCACTATTCCTGAAACAGAAGCCATGGGAGTGTGTTACGGAGTGTAAGGAAGTAAATTCTAAATTGACGTAGGTAAAACTGAAAGTGGATGGTGAGAGATGGATGATTATTGGTACTTATGCATCTAATCAAGAAAAGAAAGATCATGAGATGCAAGTGTTTTGAAATTAGCTGAGTAACTGTGTCAGCAATTTTGGTGTACGAGACCGGGTATCAGCGATGGTTGAGTTAAATGCGAAGCTAAGTACGTGGCAGTTGAGAGTATAATTGGTGCGCATGATGTATTCAGTGTTATTAATGGAAATGGTGAAGAGCTTGTGGAGTTGTGTGCTGTAAAAGACTGGTTATTGGAAATACCTGATTCAAAAAGAGAAACATGCATAAGCATACGTATGTGAGTAGAAGAGATGGTCGACGTGCATTATTAGATTACGTATTAATTCATAGGCGTATAAAAGAGAGACTTTTGGATGTAATTGTGCTGAGAGGGGTAGCTGGTGGGATGTCTGATCACTATCTTGTAGAGGCGAGGATGAATACTTAAAGAGGTTTTCGAAAAGAGGAGACAATGTCGGGGAGAAGAGAATGAAGAGAGTAAGTGAGCTTGGAAAGGAGACTTGTGTGAAGGAATACCAGGAATACCAGGAGAAATTGAGTGTATAATGGTAAAAGATGAGAGCAAATGAAGTGAGGGGAGTGAGTGAGGAATGGCAGGTATTTAGGGAGAAAGTGACTGCTTGTGCTAGCGATGCATGTTGCATGTGAAAGGTGGGAGGTAGGCAGATTAGAATGGTTGTGAGTGGTAGGATGAAGAAGTAAAGTTGCTACTGAAAGAGGGAAAGGGAAGCGTTTGGTCGGTACTTACAAGGAAGGAGTGCAAATGACTGGGAGATGTATAAGAGAGCGCGGCAGGAGGTCAAAAGGAAGGTGCAGGAATTCAAAAAGAGGGCAAATGGGAACTGGGGTGAGAGAGCATCGTTAAACTTTAGGGGGAATATAAAGATGTTTGGAAAGAAAGTAAATAATGCGCAAAAGACAAGAGAACAAATGGGAACATGAGTGAAGAAGGCAAATGGGGAAGTGATAACAGGTAGCGAGCGAAGTGAGGAGGAGATGGAAGAAGTGTTAAATTTGTTCGAAGACAGACTGGCAGATGTAGGGTGTTGTGGTCAGACTGGTGTGTGAAATGAGAAAGTCATGGAGAGTTGTTTGGTGAAAGCCTTGCGGAAGATGAAATGAGGCAAGGCGGCGAAATTGGATGGTAATGCAGTTGAATTTATTGAGAAAGGAGGTGACTGTGCTGATGATTCACTGGTAAGGATATTCATTGTATGTATGGATCATGGCGAAGTGCCAGAGGACTGGAAGAATGCAGGCACATGCCACTGTATAGAGGCAAAGGGAATAAAGGTCAGTGTGTGTGTGTGTGTGTGTGTGTGAGCGGATGTATCTTTCTTCGTCTGTTTCCGTTCGCTACCACGTTAAAGCGGGAAGCTGCGATGAAATAAAGAAAAAAAAATATGAGAACTAATTCGAATTGTGGTAGTGCCGTATATCAATCCATGCAAAGTCCTTAACCGCTTTCATGTGACGTATACAATATCTATAAATAACATACACAGTCATCCATGTATATATATATATATATATATATATATATATATATATATATATATATATATATATATATATATATATATATGTTGTCTTTTCCTAGCGCTACCTCGCACACATGAGGGGGGAGGGGGTTGTTATACAATGTGTGGCGAGGTCGCGATGGGAATTAATAAAGGCAGACAGCATGAAATATGTACATGTGTATATATGTATATGTCTGTGTGTGTATATATATGTATACTTTGAGATGTATAGGTATGTATATTTGCGTGTGTGGACGTGTATGCATATACATGTGTATGTGGGTGGGTTGGGCCATTCTTTCTTCTGTTTCCTTGCGCTACCTCGCTAACGCGGGAGACAGCGACAAAGCAAAATAAATAAATATATATATATATATATATATATATATATATATATATATATATATATATATATATATATATATATATACATATATATCCCTGGGGATAGGGGAGAAAGAATACTTGCCACGTATTCCCTGCGTGTCGTAGAAGGCGACTAAAAGGGGAGGGAGCGGGGGGCTGGAAATCCTCCCCTCTCGTTTTTTTTTAATTTTCCAAAAGAAGGAACAGAGAAGGGGCAAGGTGCGGATATTCCCTCAAAGGTCCAGTCCTCTGTTCTTAACGCAACCTCGCTAATGCGGGAGATGGGCGAATAGTATGAAAGAAAAAAATAAAATATATATATATATATATATATATATATATATATATATATATATATATATATATATAGGGATAGGGGAGAAAGAATACTTCCCACGTATTCCCTGCGTGTCGTAGAAGGCGACTAAAAGGGGAGGGAGCGGGGGGCTGGAAATCCTCCCGTCTCGTTTTTTTTTGATTTTCCAAAAGAAGGAACAGAGAACGAGGCCAGGTGAGGACATTCCCTCAGAGGCCCAGTCCTCTGTTCTTAACGCTACCTTGCTAACGCGGGAAATGGCGAATAGTATGAAAGAAAAGAAGATATATATATATATCTTCTGCACGTGGTAGAACTTCACACTTGTATGTGGAATTCTTGGTTGATCGATTCACTGCATCTAATGATTCTGTTGCACACTCCCGTCACCTCAAGTACCAATCTTAGGTCTTGACTGTTCCCTCCTTCGATATCCTTTCAGGGCATGTGAAGCGTCTGGGGTAAACCATGGAAAGTTCTGTGGGGCCTGGATGTGGAAAGGGAGCTGTGGTTTCGGGCATTATTGCATGACAGCTAGAGACTAAGTGTGAACGAATGGGGCCTTTGTTGTCTTTTCCGAGCGCTACCTCGCACACATGAGGGGCGAGGGGGATGTTATTCCATGTGTGGCGAGGTGGCGATGGGAATCAATAAAGGCAGACAGCGTGAATTGTGTGCATGTGTATATATGTATGTGTCTGTGTGTGTATATATATGTGTACATTGAGATGTATGGGTATGTATATTTGCGTGTGTGGACGTGTATGTACATACATGTGTATGGGGGTGGGTTGGGCCATTTCTTTCGTCTGTTTCCTTGCGCTACCTCGCAAACGCGGGAGACAGCGACAAAGCAAAATAAATAAATAAATAAATAAATAAATATATATATATATATATATATATATATATATATATATATATATATATATATATATATTTTTTTTTTTTTTTTTCATACGATTCGCCATTTCCCGCATTTGCGAGGTAGCGTTAAGAACAGAGGACTGGGCCTTAGAGGGAAAATCCTCACCTGGCCCCCTTCTCTGTTCCTTCTTTTGGAAAATTAAAAAAAAACGAGAGGGGAGGATTTCCAGCCACCCGCTCCCTCCCCTTTTAGTCGCCTTCTACGACCCGCAGGGAATACGTGGAAAGTATTCTTTCTCCCCTATCCCCAGGGATATATATATATATATATATATATATATATATATATATATATATATATATATATATATATATATATATATATATATATATATATATTCCTATGAGTCCACGGGGAAAATGAAACACGAAAAGTTCCCAAGTGCACTTTCGTGTAATAATCACATCACGAAAGTGCACTTGGGAACTTTTCGTGTTTCATTTTCCCCGTGGACTCATAGGAATATCTTGATCACGCGAAAATTGTGATCCTTTCCAATATATATATATATATATATATATATATATATATATATATATATTTTTCACACTTCGCCATTTCCCGCGTTAGCGAGGTAGCATTAAGAACAGAGGCCTGGGCCTTTGAGGGAATATCCTCACGTGGCCCCCTTCTCTGTTCTTTCTTTTGGAAAAAAAAAAAAAGAGCTTTGGAAGCTACATTTACAGACATAGGTCCACATCAAGATAAGGCCTCAGTTGAAATGTAAAGAGGTTAAAGAAACAGAAAAAGAAGAAGCAATGGAGAGCATTTATGGATTTTGGAGGAAGTGCAAATATCGTCTTTTAACACGTGCCAGATCATAGTTACTGGGAAAGACATATGAAGGGAGAGAGTTCCAAAGCTTCGAGGTGTAGGGAAAGAAACAATTATCAAAACGGCCCACCCTTGAGTTGCCGATGGCCACACAGTAATCATGTGACGCTGCAACTTGCCAAGTTGATAAGTCGGATCGCTTTCGACTCAACTCTGTCAAGTAAGGATGCAGAGCTAGAACCACACAAGATGTGAGAGCAGTACTCCATACAAGGACGAATCAATCCTTCGTATAAAACGGACCAACTGTTTAGAAGGAAAGAAATTCCGACATCTGAACTGGGCTTCCAGTTTCTTAGAGGCAAACTTAACTATTTCTGTAATGTGGAGCTTCTAGGATAGAGCGGTGACAAGAACACCAAGTATTTTAACTGAGTCAAGTGGCCGAATTACAAAACCGTCGAAAATAAGTTGTGTGGTATTTACAATAAGATGTGAGGTATTTACAATAAGTTGTGAGGTATTTACAATAAGTTGTGAGGTATTTACAATAAGTTGTGAGGTATTTACAATAAGTTGTGAGGTATTTACAATACGTTGTGAGGTATTTACAATAAGTTGTGAGGTATTTACAATAAGTTGTGAGGTATTTACAATACGTTGTGAGGTATTTACAATAAGTTGTGAGGTATTTACAATAAGTTGTGAGGTATTTACAATACGTTGTGAGGTATTTACAATAAGTTGTGAGGTATTTACAATAGAATGATGAGCAAAACTGGGTCTTGGAGGCGTTGAACCTACCCCGACTTTTCTACCCCACTGGAAAATTCTAAGCCTGAGTTTCTTTAGGAAGTTGTGTCGAGATGAGATGCAGATCGAGAGAGAAAAGAAGGCGCAGAAGTGAAGGATGTGGAAGAATGCAGCGTTGAGTCGTCAGTGTATGAGTACAATTGCTTATTTGTAGAAGTGAGGACATCGTAGATATACTGGAGAAAATACTATAGGAGACAGGACTTATGTACGTTAATACAGGAGTGTCATTCTGGTATAGAATGTGATCTTTGAGTGTTTACAGAGGAGGGAGGGAGCTGTAATGTACAAGAAAGTTAGTAGAGTTAATGTAAATACGTCAGTAGAAGATATTGTACGTGGGTGAATTTTTACACATTTGAGAGATGAACAAAAGTTCCACTTCGGAATTTTGAAGATTTTTGATTCTATGAGAGATGAATGTGCTCTCCGCTGAATGTAGTCAGTCTTAAAGGATATATCTGTGGTCTGAAGGACGGAGGCAGTGATGATGATAACTTTAAATTATCTTCAACATTTTAATAATGTTGTTGGTAACAGGGATAAGACGTGACGAGATATGTGGCCATTATGGTCCAATGTAAACTTATATCACTCACGAACAAACAGGTTAGGTTACATTTTTCATTCTTGCCAGGAAGACGGTCTATATGCAAGATATAATTACTCCAGTTTACATGCAATGTAATAAGAATGCCGGTGTCCATCGCAAAACGAAAGTAAATTACAACTTACAAAGTCATCGTCATGAAAATGAACATAAGATTCACAAAGTAAAACGTTCATCTTTAACTGAAGCAAACAGAACTGGTCCTTCTGAAGTTCAGATAAATTCCTGATATCAAATCGAGACACAATTACCAGACATGCTTTTACTGTACACCTTAAACGAAGACTAGCTGACTGCAAGACTACCCTAACAAAGGGATGGGAAAAAATGTCACTCGAAATTTCTTAAGGATCTCGAGCAAATTATCACCCGCCCTTGTTCTTGACGGCTGTGATCACTCTCTTAATAATATTCTGGATGTTTTTTGTTTTTTTTTCAAGTGTAATCCTTCGTTCTGTAGCTACATAATCTCATCCCCAATCGGATCATCTTTTAACAGCACCTCCCTCTCCAGCAGCCCCATCTAAACATAAGTATCGGAACCTCAACAGAGCTGACTGGAATAAGTTACGAAAATTATTTTTTGACATTCTTTGAAAAGGTCTCTCTCTCTCTCTCTCTCTCTCTCTCTCTCTCTCTCTCTCTCTCTCTCTCTCTCTCTCTCTCTCTCTCTCTCTCTCTCTCTCTCTCTCTCTCTCTCTCTCTCTCTCTCTCTCTCTCTCATGGCGATGCTTCTGTCTCCGCTAAAAGCACTGCAGAGGCTACTGTTGCAGGAATGGAAGTCCGTATCTCCTCTTCCTCCAAGACGAACCTCTTCTTCCAGTCCAAGGTTCAACCGTTCTTGTTCAGAGGCCATTCAGGCAAGGGATCAGGCATACCGGGCTTAGAAAAACTCTCCTTCCTCCAACTCCCATTCAGCATTTAGCATTGCCCGTAATCACCTGGTCGTCATGCATGCTACATACATCCATTTCAAGCGCTTTACGTATCTGTTGGCTAAGAAACCATACAAACAAAATTCAGCAACGTAATCATGATGGTTTATTACATAATTTGAATAGCTGCACGAGCAATTTTCAATGCAGAAAAAAGGCTTTCAGTAAAGCTTGCTCCGGAGACACAACACTCATCTATTCTGTTGGTCTTCATATCTACTGCATTCGTTTTTTCACGGGTGTGGAGGAGGGAGCGGGAGCCACTTTTCCACACCATACGTGCCCCATCCACCATCCAATATAGAAATACAAAGGTAAATGGCTTTTCTACTCCTGGTTGCCTGTGGGCCAAACAAAAGCCATCGAGAAGTGTAAGTCCCACTAAGCACGTCAGTACGACCTTAAGCACGTCAGTACGACCTTAAGCACGGCGGTACGGCCCATGGGTACGATGGCGTGATCCTAGACCTGATGGTTAAGGTTTTGGTCAAAGGCCAAACTACGATGAGCAAAGGCCGAACTACGATACGCAAAAGCCAAACTACGATACGCAAAGGCCGAACTACGATACGCAAAGGCCAAACTACGATACGCAAAGGCCGAACTACGATACGCAAAGGCCGAACTACGATACGCAAAAGCCAAACTACGATACGCAAAGGCCGAACTACGATACGCAAAAGCCAAACTACGATACGCAAAGGCCGAACTACGATACGCAAAAGCCAAACTACGATACGCAAAGGCCGAACTACGATACGCAAGACAGGTATCGTCTTGCCTGGGAATCGTACCGTTCTGTTTACAGTGGTTTTCGAGAAATCTTTAATTCACGATAAACGCGCATGAATACAGAACAGGACTCCAGCTAATCTTTAAGTTATTTGTCCCGCCCGATAATACTTCAGCGTACCATCAGCTTCAAGACCAACCACAGGTAAACTTTTGGTCCAGTTGTAACACTTCTAAAAGATACGCACATCCTCGCCAGCATCGTATCCATCATCTTCCCCCCTCAAAAAAAAAAGAAAAAAAATCACTTTTGACAAAAGAAAGTAAAACTTCGTCACAACGAAGTTAAGAAGAATACGAATCTCACACGTAACTTTTTCGATCACACACAACGTATGTTAAACAATCCTAATGCATTGGCTATGCCGACTACACGTATCCACATATTGTGGCTAAGGAGTCAAAAGAGCGCCTGAGCTCTAGGTTTAAAGGACACGGGTGTTAGCCCGATAAACTACTGTGCAAAGAAGAAATGCGACTAATTTTGCTACGGAGAGAAGGTGAAACAGGGAGGGTCATTTGACCTTGTGATGTTACATGGATGATTCTTAATACTGGCAGAAGGTTCAGGAGGGAGGGTCATTAACCTTGTGTTCTTACCTCGGTGCTTCTCAGTACTGGCAAAAAGTGCAGGAGGAAGTAGTCACTAACCTGGAGGTGTTGAGGTGTTCGTAGAGCCACGATGACTTTCTTCCGAGGCGCTTCCAGCCACTGTCCAGCCCTGACATCCTCCCAGAGGTGACGTTACGGATCTGCGCCAGAATAAATATCAGATCAATACTGACAACTTACGGTGTACTTATCAAAATCGTTCGGTCTTCAGTCATGCTAACAGTATACACAGATCAAAGTACGTGTCATACGTTAGAGAGAGAGAGAGAGAGAGAGAGAGAGAGAGTTTACCATTATCTCTTTATCCATTATAAGTCAGGTTACACAAAATACACATTAAACCAATAAAGCAAAACAAATGTTACACCTCCAGATGAGCAGGACTCCACCTGTCTGTGTTTACGCAGCGAGTGAAGTCACCTTCAGCAAGGTGTACAATCGCGTCGAAGAACTGCACACTCCAAGGGAGGATCAAACACCATACAAACGCTGATATACAAAAAATCGATTGAAAAAACCTGTAACTCAATACTCTGTCGTTTTCTCAGATAAAAAGAATATAAAGGCTATACGAATCAACCTCTTGGGCACGTCCGTATAGCCCATGAACACAATCGTACGAATTTTGAGCACGACGATACGATCCTTTGGATGTGACCTGATCGTAAACGACCAGGTAAAATGCTTGACTATCTACCCAAGCGTCGTACCGTCGCGCTCAAAGGTCGCGTCGTCTTCCTCATGGATCGTGCCAACATTCCTGCCCTAGGCAGACAAGCCAAAGGAGCTTGCGCTCTAAAGATGAAGTTACCGTAGAATAACACGGAGGCATTCAAACACCAACAAACTACTTGATCCTGTTGAGGCTGTTCGTAAACATGCTAAATGATCCCGAGCAGAAGAGCATAGATTATCATGGCCACTTGGCTGAAGTACAGGTTTGTCTAACAAGGAAACCTGTATACCTTTGACCAGATGTCTTAGAACACGACCACAAGACACGCAACGCAGGGATTGGCTTCCGATATTGATGGTTAAGATCGTGATGCAACATCTTACCTGCTTGCCTTCATCCATTCCTGACGCTACCCCGCCCCACAGGAAAGTGCATCGCTACCCCCTGCTTCAGCGAAGTAGCACCATGAAAACAGACCATAAAAGGCCACATTCGTTCACACTCAGTCTCTAGCTGTCATACGTAAGCTTCTTTTTCCTCTTTTAGAAATGGAAATACAAGAAGGGGGAGGATTTCCAGGCACCCCTACCCCCTTTAGTCGCCTTCTACGACACACGGGGAATACGTGAGAAGTATTCTTTCTCCCCTATCCCCTTCAGAATGATTTATGAACCTACTGTAGTGAGCGTATTAGAATTTCAAGCACGAAAACGCAATCCGTATTTCTGGTGAAATATTCCCTGCACAAAAAAGACGCGAACACTAAGAATCAGAATTGATAGCTCTTCTGTGGCTCTTAGACAAACGCACGTATGCCCGGAAAAGGAGAGTGTGGGTTAAACTCTCTCTCTCTCTCTCTCTCTCTCTCTCTCTCTCTCTCTCTCTCTCTCTCTCTCTCTCTCTCTCTCTCTCCTCCTTTGTAGTGCAATCGTTAGTGATGCAACACACCAAACTACCCGGTTTGTGTTCGAATCTCGGACAGGGCAGCATACATTTGTGCATGCAAACGGTCAAGGCAGGTTTAAGACACGATACATACGTATAGGCAAGACGAAGAAGAGTCGTGGGCAACATAGGCGAAAACATCTCTCCACATAACACACAAACAGTTATAACACAAACACACACACACAACGGCTGGAGCTTTGAACCTACCAACATCATACGTCTGGAAGACATCTTCAAACTTTTGAACCTACCAACATCATACGTCTGGAAGACATCTTCAAACTTTTGAACCTACCAACATCATACGTCTGGAAGACATCTTTAAACTTTTGAACCTACCAACATCATACGTCTGGAAGACATCTTTAAGCTTTTGAACCTACCAACATCATACGTCTGGAAGACATCTTTAAACTTTTGAACCTACCAACATCATACGTCTGGAAGACATCTTTAAACTTTTGAACATACCAACATCATACGTCTGGAAGACATCTTTAAACTTTTGAACCTACCAACATGATACTTCTGGAAGATATCTTTAAACTTTTGAACCTACCAACATCATACGTCTGAAAGACATCTTTAAACTTTTCTCACTGGTTCTTATGATGATGTGAACATCGATCACTTCCACGATGCGGAGAGTAGCCAGCAAACCACAGATCACAACAGGAGCAGGAAAGTGAGCCAAAGAGGAGTCAGGAAAGATGTGTGAGAATACACACCATCACAGTGACGGAAGAAGGATACACAGACGGAACACTTTTACTCGTAAGGGCAGTGAAGACTGGAAGCTTATAGAAAAAATGTGTGATAAGAAATGTGACGACAAGAAATGGGGGCCTAGGAACTATGAAACTCCCTCTCTCGTAGGTCCAGATACAGAAAAATAGGTTATTAGTCAAAGAAACAATTATAAGGACATACACTCCCTGTACTGCACAAATACGTAAATAAATACACACAAACCCACTTAAGAACATATCCAAACACACGATTTGCATATGAAAGGGGACTGAGAGGTTGACACAGTCAATACCTAGCCTACCACCAATCAAACATTCTCACAAACAACCTCGAAGGGACCAAGCAAGTCTGCTGATGTTTGAATTCCTTTGTATTCCCTTTGTAAAGATAAAGAGGTAAGGCAAACGTCGGCAGCTGTCAAAACTCCCTCCACTGAAGTACGTGGATGAAATGCTGAAGAAAATCTCCACAACTTAGGTTATACCTGGATCAAAGTATACGTAACTAGTGTATAAGACAGAGAAGATCCATGGAGAGAGAGAAGATTCATAAAGGGTATGAAATAATGTACCTGAAACAGCCAAAGGAGATGGTAAGGAAAGAATCAGGATCAATAATTTGAAGTTCCTCAGACGACATCACAGTGTCGATATGAAGCCAAACAGCGTCAAACTCACCCCTCCTCTTGAACACTGATAAATGATAACGAGAAGTTACTCAGATATGCGAGACGTGATAAAACTTATACGCATATACGTGTGTGATCTCTCATTTATGAAAAGTACGTAAACACAGCCTGATCACTGTTACACTAATACAAAATACACAATCAGGTTGAAAACACCTATAAACATAAATATTTATGCATATATTTACAGAAACACATAATTGTATGCATACAAAAACATAATTGTAGATCAATACATACTGCATGCAAATAATCATGACTCTTCCCATGGAAACACTCGTACATTATACAAGTAGTCCACACACACACACACACACACACACACACACACACACACACACACACATACATCAGGGCGCAACACTGAATACATATGGTATATCTTTATTTCTGTGGCATAGACTACTCGAGGAAACGAACTTATCATTTCCATGCCTCACAAAACGTCATTCCTGTCTGATCGGTCATGACTTTAAACTCTTGCCTCCCTCTGCTACACTGGCTACCCCTCGTGACAGCGACTTAAGTTATACCTTCGATGATTATTTTCTTGGAAAGTACTTTCACCGTAGACTAAACCATTACCTCCAGTAATTTCATTACCATTAATAGTCTGCAACATTTCGAAAAGGTAATGGGTATTGTTCCATGCGTCTTTTACAGCACGGGTTGGAAAATGAATGACCGACGAACGTCGCGCGCGATCGAACTCTGTGTGCTGAAGAAATATGATGAACATTCAGAAAACAACACCTCAATTAATTGTGTCAAGTGTTTATCTTGTGTTGCACCGACCACATAGCACAACTCGGATCATAAGCGAAACACAAGGTTTTCTTATCATTATCGAGAACTATTTCACCAGCGTCTTAAATGTTTACTTGAGATAATCAAAGACGAAGACCATCAGCTTAAAATGACAGTATCTCAAAGGCACAGCTACTACGAATTACGGCGGTGCAGGACCTCCAGGCGCTATAACCAGGGGAGCTCTGTGTGTGTGTGTGTGTGTGTGTGTGTGTGTGTGTGTGTGTGTGAAGCCTCCACAGGGAAACCCTTATCTGGCCGTTACCTGTCGGCAGCGCGATGCTGCCTCGCTTACCTCGAAAACATTATGAATAAAACAAACTGATAAGCAATAAACAAAGGGTAGCGCTGATTCCGAATTATAATATGGTGATATCATCATATTCATAAGAAAAGAGATCCTTTCAAAGAAGCACACACACACACACACACACACACACACACACACACACACACACACACACACTGTGAGAGTGACGTGCAAAAGCTTAAGAAAAAAGGCAATGTTCCGTAAGATTTTGCGGCCCACAACAGAAGAGTCGGTGGACGGGCAGCGGCTCTCTGTAGATGGAGTGAGGGTGAGGATGAGTGAGTGGAGGGGGTAATGGCCCTGTGAAGAATGTAAGTGGACGAAGGGAAGAAGAGATATACTAGGGAAAGTGCAGAGGAAGCATGATTTCCAAAAGGCGTCTGAAGGGTACAAGGAAGCCAGAATACAAGGTATGAATACGATGAAATAACAGATTAAATAAATTATACTTACCAAACTAGTATCATTGATCCTGCTGCTCCCATTTGCATGGGGTGGCTCACGTGCATACAGCCGACGCACGTTTCCTGGAATGTAATTTTCCAGGATCGTGGTCTCCGACCCCGCTAGGTCCGGTAAAAAAAAGGTTCCAGGGCGTCCAGCTCCCTGGAGTGAGACTTGATACTCGTCACCATTACGAATAATGAAACATACACTGTGGACAAGTCCAACACCATAATGTGCCCCACCAGTCAAAAATTACATGATCTTACTCGGGTGGCTTGGTTACTGACGCACAAGAGAAAGTTATCATATTTACGATGAATAAACTCACAACTCGAGCAGCCTACCGGACTATGTCGACAGCGTGACACTGGAAAACCCCGACATATCATAATACAAGACACGAGGAAAGTTTATGAAGGAATCAACGCTATGCAAGAGCGATGGGCTTCGTGATCACCTCACAATACGTATTTGATGGCGTACAGACACCCTATACAGATCACTAAAGATGTTATGTAAGGATTTCGTTCACCAAGACGACTATAAGTATGGAGGGCAAC
Organism: Panulirus ornatus; assembly: GCF_036320965.1. Classification (NCBI taxonomy): domain Eukaryota; kingdom Metazoa; phylum Arthropoda; class Malacostraca; order Decapoda; family Palinuridae; genus Panulirus; species Panulirus ornatus. The sequence goes on from NC_092291.1 coordinate 25,387,113, forward strand.
AGACCAAATGCTGTACCAGTATATAAGACTGGAGGAAGGAAATTCATGAACGACTGTGGATGAATTCTTGATCAGCAGGAACCTTTCAAATGACGAGCAACATGGATGCAGATGGCTAAGGTTAGCAGCCGCAAATGCACTCAACTTATCGAGAAAAAGATATGGACGTGAGGGGAGACTGTGTACTTCTGGCTTGTCAAAAGGGGGTCGACACTTTACCTCATAAAAACAATAGGCCATATCAGAATATCACCTCGGTATTAAAAAAAAGAACTCCTTAACTGGTACAGCTTTATATCTAGCTGGGAAAGAGAAAAGTACGTGAACAACGCTACATCAGATCAGGCGAAAATAACATGTGAAGTCGTACTGGGCTCAGCATCATAGTCACTATTGATCGTCTGTTAACCACTCTCCAGAGATACTCTAACCATACATCAACATCCTTGCAAATGATGCCAACTTCACACTAATGTAAGTTAAGGAACAGTAAAGAATGCAGAAATGACACCCAGATAAGTATTTACGATCCAAGACACGCATCCACACAGCACCGCTGGGACTACTTTGCTATTAAACGTACCCATCAAGCATTAACTCTCTTCCCAATGCACTGAAGACGTTTGCTCCCCGACCCACCCTATGGTACACGTTACCTATCACATCCACACACAGGTATATAAAACACCCACTTCCTACAGGTTCTCTAAATTCAAAATAAACCTGTCTTTCTCCCTCCGTCCTAACTTTTAATCACATTAACTCTCAACTTCCTCCTTTCGCATACTCTTCCAAAGTAAGACATCAGCTGCTACAGTTTTTCACATGAGGCTCCCGTCAGTGCAAATGTAATTCACACACAGAAGTTAACTCACCTCCTCGGCCCCATTATCCCACCCTGCATACAGTAGACCTGCCCTTCTCTCACTCACCACTCTATCAATCAACAGATCAAATGGATATGGTGATAATGCATGCCCTTGACGCAGACCCACCTGGAACCACTCACCTTCTTCTCTTCCTACTAGCACACGCGCCTTACTATTGATAGAAATTCTTGTGGTACCTCTCCAGCCACATCGCGTAATCGTAGCACCTTCCACATCTCTATCATCCTTATCGTATGCTTTCTCCATATCCATTAACGCTGCATACAAATCTTTCTCTTTCTCTGACTATTTCTCGAATAAATTTGCCTCCAGATACATTAACACTGCATACAAATCTTTCTCTTTCTCTGAGTATTTCTCACACCAATTTGCCTCACCCGTTCCACACATCCTTTACCTTTCCTACGTCAACGTTGTTGTTCCCCACCTTAGCTCTGTTCTGCTACCAGACCTCTCAGAAACCACCCTCCCATTCAACTCACCATCTATACTCAAAAAATTCGTACCTCGGTACTTCGAGCATCGACTTTTGTTCCCTTCGCCATTACATAATGGTACCATACAGTTCTATAGCACTTCACCTGGAGTCATTCGCACAGTGAAAATCGTGACTAACGAATCAGCAACAGTGTCACCCTCTTTCTTGATAAATTCGATTGCAGTCACATCAACTCTAGCAGCTTTCTCATCTTGTGCGGGGGTTTCACCACCTCTTTTCTTTTCGCCAAACAATTCTCTGTGAATGTCTCGCTCCGCACACCCACCTTAACCCAAACATCCCACATCTGCCCGCTATCATCGAACATATTCAAAATACTAATCTCTCTCTCTCTCTCTCTCTCTCTCTCTCTCTCTCTCTCTCTCTCTCTCTCTCTCTCTATATATATATATATATATATATATATATATATATATATATATATATATATATTTTCCCAGGGATAGGGGAGAAAGAATGCTTCCCACGTAATTCCTGCGTGCATACAAGGCGACTAAAAGGGGAGGGAGCGGGGGCTGGAAACTCTCCCCATTCGTTTTTAATTTTCCAAAAGAAGGAACAGAGAAGGGGGCCAAGTGAGGATATTTCCTCAAAGGCTCAGTCCTCTGTTCTTAACTCTAATTTGCTAAAGCGGGAAATGGCGAATAGTATGAAAAAAAAATTTATTTTTTTATCATACTTTGTCGCTGTCTCCCGTGTTAGCGAGGTAGCGCAAGGAAACAGACGAAAGAATGGCTCAACCCACCCACATACACATGTATATACATACACGTCCACACACGCACATATACATACCAATACATCTCAACGTAAACATATATATATATATATACACACACAGACATATACATATATACACATGTACATAATTCATACTGTCTGCCCTCATTCATTCCCGTCGCCACCCCACCACACATGAAATGACGTCCCCATCCCCCCGCATGTGCGCGAGATAGCGCTAGGAAAAGAAAACAAAGGCCACATTCGTTCACACTCAGTCTCTAGCTGTCATGTATAATGCACCGAAACCGCTGCTCCCTTTCCACATCCAGGCCCCTCAAAACTTTCCATGGTTTACCTCAGACGCTTCACATGCCCTGGTTCAATCCATTGACAGCACATGGACCCCGGTATACCACATCGTTCCAATTCACTCTATTTCTTGCACGCCTTTCACCCTCCTGCATGTTCAGGCCCCGATCACTCAAAATATTTTTCACTCCATCTTTCCACCTCCAATTTGGTCTCCCACTTCTCCTCGTTCCCTCCACCTCTGACACATATATCCTCTTTGTCAATCTTTCCTCACTCATTTTCTCCATGTAACCAAACCATTTCAAAACACCCTCTTCTGCTCTCTCAACCACACTCTTTTTATTTCCACACATCTCTCATACCCTTTCATTGCTTACTCGATCAAACCACCTCACACAACATATTGTCCTCAAATATCTCATTTCCAGCACATCCACCCTCCTACGCACAACTCTATGTATAGCCCACGCCTCGCAACCATATAACATTGTTGGAACCACTATTCCTTCAAACATACTCATTTTTGCTTTCCAAGATAACGCTCTCGACTTCCACACATTTTTCAACGCTCCCATAACTTTCGTCCCCTCCCTCACCCTATGATTCACTTCCGCTTCCATGGTTCCATCCGCTGCCAAATCCACTAACAGATATCTAAAACACTTCACTTCCTCCAATTTTTCTCCATTCAAACTTACCTCCCAATTAACTTGTCCCTCAACCCTACTGTACCTAATAACCTTGCTCTTATTCACATTTATGCTCAGCTTTCTTCTTTCACACACTTTACCAAACTCAGTCACAAGCTTCTGTAATTTCTCACCGAATCAGCCACCAGCGCTGAATCATTAGCGAACAACAACTAACTCACTTCCCGAGCTCTGTCATCCACAACAAACTGCATACTTGCCCCTCTTTCCAAAACTCTTGCATTCACCTCCCTAGCAACCCCATCCATAAACAAATTAAACAACCATGGAGACATCACACACTCCTGCCGCAAACCGACATTCACTGAGAACCAATCACTTTCCTCTCTTCCTACACGTCTACATGCCTTACATCCTCGATAAAAACTTTTCACTGTTTCTAACAACTTGCCTCCCACACCATATATTCTTAATACCTTCCACAAAGCATCTCTATCAACTCTATCATATGCCTTCTCCACATCCATAAATGCTACATACAACTCCATTTACTTTTCTAAGTATTTCTCACATACATTTTTCAGAGCAAACACCTGATCCACACATCCTCTACCACTTCTGAAACCACACTGCTCTTCCCCAATCTGATGCTCTGTACATGCCTTCACCCTCTCAATCAATACCCTCCCAGGAATACTCAACAGACTTATACCTCTGTAATTTGAGCACTCACTTTTATCCCCTTTGCCTCTGTACAATGGCACTATGCAAGAATTTCGCCAATCCTCAGGCACCTCACCATGAGTCATACATACATCAAATAACCTTACCAACCAGTCAACAATACAGTCACCCCAATTTTTTTAATGAATTCCACTGCAATACCGGCTTTCATCTTCCGCAAAGCTTTTACTACCTCTTCTCTGTTTACCATATCATTCTCCCTAACCCTCTCAATTTACACACCACCTCGACCAAAACACCCTATATCTGCCACTCTATCATCAAACACATTCAACATACCTTCAAAATACTCACTCCATCTCCTTCTCACATCACCACTACTTGTTATCACCTCCCCATTAGCCCCCTTCATTGATGTTCCCATTTGTTCTCTTGTCTTACGCACTTTATTTACCTCCTTCCAAAACATCTCTTTATTCTCCCTAAAATTTAATGATACTCTTTCACCCCAGCTCTCATTTGACCTCTTTTTCACCTCTTGCACCTTTCTCTTGACCTCTTGCCTCTTTCTTTTATACATCTCCCAGTCATTTGCACTATTTCCCTGCAAAAATCGTCCAAATGCCTCTCTCTTCTCTTTCACTAATAATCTTACTTCTTCATCCCACCACTCACTACCCTTTCTAATCTGCCCACCTCCCACGCTTCTCATGCCACAAGCATCTTTTGCGCACGCAATCACTGCTCCCCTAAATACATCCCATTCCTTCTTCACTTCCCTTCCGTCCTTTGTTCTCACCTTTTTCCATTCTGTACTCAATCTCTCCTGGTACTTCCTCACACAAGTCTCCTTCCTAAGCTCACTTACTCTCACCACTTTCTTCACCCTAACATTCTCTCTTCTTTTCTGAAAACCTCTACAAATCTTCACCTTCGTCTCCACAAGATAATGATCAGACATCCCTCCAGTTGCACCTCTCAGCACATTAACATCCAAAAGTCTCTCTTTCGCGCGCCTATCAATCAACACGTAATCCAATAACGCTCTCTGGCCATCTCTCCTACTTACATGCGTATACTTATGTATATCTCGCTTTTTAAACCAGGTATTCCCAATCACCAGTCCATTTCAGCACATTAATGTACAAGCTCTTCACCATTTCCATTTACAACACTGAACACCCCATGTACACCAAGTATTCCCTTAACTGCCACATTACTCACCTTTGCATTCAAATCATCCATCACTATAACCCGATCTCGTGCATCAAAACTACTAACACATTCACTCAGCAACTCCCAAAACACTTACCTCTCATGATCTTTCTTCTCACGCCCAGGTGCATAAGCACCAATAATCACCCATCTCACTCCATCCACTTTCAGTTTTACCCATATCAATCTAGAGTGTACTTTCTTACACTCTATCACATACTCCCACAACTCCTGTTTCAGGTGTAGTGCTACTCCTCCCCTTGCTGTTGTCCTCTCACTAACCCCTGACTTTACCCCAAGACATTCCCAAACCACTCTTCCCCTTTACCCTTGAGCTTCGTTTCACTCAGAGCCAAAACATCCAGGTTCCTTTCCTCAAACATACTACATATCTCTCCTTTTTTCTCATCTTGTTTACATCCACGCACATTTAGACACCCCAATATGAGCCTTCGAGGAGGATGACCACTCCCCGCGTGACCCCTTCTTCTGTTTCCCCTTTTAGAAAGTTAAAAAGATATATATAAATAATATATATATATATATATATATATATATATATATATATATATATATATATATATATATATATATATATATATATATATATATTGCAACTGTACATCAATAGTGTTAATCGGAAGTACTCCCAAAATCCTTAAATCAGATAGACTTCTAAAGGATATCCAAAAGCGCTAAAAATCCAGACAATCCCTAGATTTACCAATTTGTTTCCATTATCTCTGTTCACGTTGAGCAGATCAACTCTAACCCTGGAGGCTGGCAAAGGGGAGAAGCACCCAGTCCCCCAAGTTTCTGTCCCACTACTCTCACCCATGAGCAAAAAGCTCACATGATCATCTACCTAGACCAGTGAGAAGCATTTGCCAACGTATACTTCTCTTGCTTGCCAAGCAAACTAACCTTAATGACACCAGTCAGATGGCCAGAATCATACTAAACCAAATGTACCAACCAAATCCTAGCCATGGGTATAGCCTGTTGATAAAGTCTTCCCAGTTTGTTTGCTGTTACACACACAAAAACCTTCGCACTCATCAACCAACACGATCATGGACGAAACTCAAACAAACACAGACCTTGAGTGTAATGGCTCTGCTTAGGACACACAAACTATTCTGTTATCCCTCTTGTTCCTCCCTTCCTCCCAGCCAATACATACATCCCGACTTCTGAAAACTGTTCTCCACACCTAAAAACTACTGACCTGCTGAAAATCATAACTCACCTTGTGCAGGTGTTTCACCACCTCTTTTCTTTTCGCCAAACCATTCTCCGGAAATCTCTCGCTCCGCACACCCACCTCAACCCGAACATATACTCAAATTTATGCACACTAACGACTCGAGAACATTCATAATCCAAGTGTTATGGGATATGTGCGGTAGTCAAGTACGATGCGTTCTGATCTCATACTTACTTGAGACTGGCCTTTTCTTCAGGGAGAATTTCTAACTCTAATGACCAAATACGAAGATGCATCTGCCTAGACCTGTAAGAGGTAATGTCGGTCGTGAGCTGTATCCCCTCACTGGAAAGCATCACAGTATCAGAAGGCGATGCTGAAAACTGATAGTCTCAGTCCCTGTACCTTTTCGAAGGTAAAACTGGTTGTTCTTTTCTTTGCAATATACATCAGCTGATATTCATTCGCTACACCAGTCGTAAGTGGATAAAACCGGCACTGGCAATAGGATATCAAATTTCGTCTCTCCTAGTACAGTAACCTTCTGATCTTTATAGTAATTTCCCTACAAAAAGCAGAAATAAAAAGTTCAACACAGGTTTAAATATGCAGCACGAGATTTTAATTTCCTGATCCACGAAAGGACAGATCCATCAGCGCGGCCAACTGACCGTTGCTACTTTCCTGTAAACACATTTGTATCATTGTATGTCACTGGGGCCAGTTTTATACTGCAGGTTCACATAATCTTATTACCATAACTATCTTTTGTAGTGGAATGAGTTTTGAGATAAGTAAAGGTTTATCATTTCTTGTTAAGTATTGTTGATTGAAGTATATGTTTACATCTTCAATTTCCAATAGGCTTGTTTTTCTTTTTAGAAAAGGGAGATTAGAAAAAAGCCGTGGTTACTCTTCACTAAACCATCACTGGTGTCTCCGATCAGTTATTCCACACTGTCCTGGAATTTACTGAAATGAGAAACTGTATTCGTTCAAGTGATGGTAACGGAGTAGCTCCAAAGAGCTAAATGTACATTCTTTTACGTTTTCGCTTGAGCTGAAGAGATACCATGGTGGAAATGGAATAGAGTTTATTTGGTTGTCATCTATTGTTTGAGGAGTCCTACTGAGCCCGTATAAATGCACTGGCTTGAGTGGGGCTTGTCTTCGTAAACTGTAGATCCTGCTGCGTTTGTAGGAAGGCTTCAGCGTTGTCAATGTAAAAAAAAAAAAAAAAGAAAAGAATAAACCAATTAAGCATGCAAATTATGATTCTTAAAACCATCCTCGGTGGAAATTATGCGGACGCGGTAGAAAAAAGAAAACCAATGTCCCTCGCAAATGCATAACATACGCAGGATAAGTTAGTCAAGGTTAACGTTTGAAGGAGCAAACAAAACAAGAGATGTAAGAGCCTACCCGCCAGCGCGCTAACATAAACAGAGCCGGCGGCCCAGCTGACCCAGGCCGCAGACGAATAAACAGACCCTGTAACCACTATACCTACGCTAACCACGCGGACTTCACGGATTTAAACGACAAAATAGCCATTAAAGGAAAGTCTGAGGCAGTAATCGACGGGAGACAGACGAGAAACAAACTACAGAGGAAAACTGGAAGAAACAACTTAAGAACAACACTCCCGCGGTATTATTCATGATGGACCAAATCAGTGAAATTTTCCGGATTTCAATTGATCAATTTATTTCTATGTGTATTATTGTTACCAACTATCAGTCCCTAAGCATATTTATTAATGTCTCATTTGTCTGTAATCTCCAGACTGCACAGGGAACCATCCCTTAAACATACAAACAATAGATCAAGGCAATCCCATCTGGTTTGATGAATGAAAATAAATACAGTGCTTCTAACAACTACTTATGAGGATACGGAACAGAATTGGCAAAATTAAGGTCAATCTCGGATAGCACAGCGCTTCGGAATCAGGAGAAACAATCAAGTATGGAAGCCAAGCAAAAGTCCTTTTAATATTCAACGAAATTTAAGTACTGTTTGAGTGTCCTGACTCTTAAGCTCGTACACACAAGATATAAAAACAGTCCGCTTCTTACCAGTGACAGCGTCCATAACGATCAATGAACAAATAGCTATCCCAGTTTTCTTTTAGTTATGAGGTATGTCAGTTACTGCACCAACGTAATTCAATCAACGCATCAATATTCATCACTTAATGTTCAGCTAATCACCATCAAATACATAATGTATAAACCATAGTATTTACTCTGTAAACCCGCTATACCTACCACTCTGACTATGTAGATGTACCTCTCTCATGTGCTTATTTAAAGACTAAAAGTACCCAGCCCTACCTTGATCTTAAGCAGTTTTTTTTATTAGTTTATCCAATGATTAGTTTCACTAATTACTCTTACGGCCTCCTAGTTCTGTAATAACTGTATTTTCGGCCGAATAGCCGACTAAATCTAATAAACAGATTATCAGTTATTATTATCATTATTATTATTATTGTTATTATCTAACACCGAATCAACCGCAGGTATGGTCGACGTTAAGGTCCTGGTGTTGTGCTAACCCCACTCTGGCAGGGTCATAGATACCCATGGGAGTTCGCTCCTCGTGTTAAGGCTGGACAGACAAGCTGTAAACTATGCCGTCAGATTTACTCACACCCGGTAACACTATGTACTCGTTAAAAAGAAAATACGTTCTACGATACAAGACACGCGAAGGTCAAGTATTTCATACGTAATGATGTTTTAGCTCATAAACTTGATAAGTATGCTGACCTACCTACAGTTAATAATCAATGTAACTTGGTATATAACTCAGTCGTGGAGGCCCGGCTCTCGACTTCACACTCAATCCACTTTCATGTCGTCACCCTCAGGCTAGGCTTGAGTGTACAACTTCGCCTCTCTTTGCATCAGAATGAAAATCTAACGTCTCTAGGCCTTACTCATTGGACAAGATGTCTACTATACCGGATGTATGTAGGTTAAGAAACACCACAATGGAGCTTAAGGTTCAGCTGACCTAGGGTTCATTAAGACGCTTCTGCTTCCAACCACATTTTAACATATCCAGCGAAGAAACTGAGAAATGTGTGGCTGAGATGACTTATGACTATCATGTTCCTCTTGCAGGAAGAGGAGGAACTGACGAACCCAGGAAATCCTGTAACATACCTAAGAGTAGGGTAATTCCCCCAGTACGCCATCCCTTTCCCACAGTACTCAAGCGAAAAACACTAATCTTGCCCCAGGATATAAAGCCGTTTGAGGCCCTTTTTGGTATAACAAATGTGAAGTTACTTTCATTTTCTACAGTAAATTTGATGGAAGGTACTAAAATGTTAAATAAGAGAAATGTTTGCAAATCTTAATTTGTTGGCCAAACACAAAAAAAAACATCGTCTACATACCTAAATCAAATTGCATTAGAGGGTAAGATATCCTTTACTTATTTTGTTTCAAAGAATTCCATATAAAGATTACCATGGAATTTTTAGACTGCATGATCCATAGGCAAGGAAACAAGTTTAAGTTTAGCATATACAGAAAACCTGCTCATATATCCATTCTTACTCATCTCAACATGACAGAGTTAAATTATCATCATTTCAATCTATGTTTCTAAGGGCATTACGTATTTGCAGTCCAGAGTTTATTGATGATGAGTTTGAGAAGATATATTCTATTGGATCTAAGTTAAAGTACCCTAAATCTTTCATTGAAAAATCCCTTTAAGTTAGCAAAGAAATCATTTAATAGAGTTGAACCCAAACCTCCCTTTGACACCAAGAATCTTTAATATCTTCCTTTTAATACTAGTTTTGCTTTACTTCCCAGACTGCTTAAATCCTTTAAAGTAAATGTTGCCTTCAGCAACAATAATACTATAAAGAATATCTTAATCAGGAACTCACCAGAAAATTCTCCTGGATGCATCTATAAAGTGTCATGTAGAAATTCTGATAAGTTTTATGTTGGTCAGACTGGTAAAGATCTTTCTGTTAGGCTTAAGCAACATAAATATAGTATAAGAATAGGACAAGAATCAAATGCCTTGTTAAATCACTTTAAAAACTGCGATCATTGTACCACAAGAAATATCAATGAATCTTCTATTATCAAATACACAAAGAATTATAACCTTAATGAAGGTCTACACAAATTAGATAGCTCTATTGTTGATAAAATCTGTGAACAATACCCCTCCTCGTCCACATGATAAGTTTATGATACGCTCGTTGTCTGTCTTGGACAATCACGTGTTTAACAAATGGCGTCCTACTTACGTCTCTTCATTGTACATCAGCTGACTTATATTTCTATCTCCCCTGATGATGCAAAGTGCACTTGGGAACTTAACGAGTTTCATTTTCCCCGTGGACTCATAGGAATATCTTGATCACGCGCAAAATTATGATCCTTTCCATATATATATATATATATATATATATATATATATATATATATATATATATATATATATATATATATATTTCTTTTTTTTTCTTTTTTTTTGCTTTGTCGCTGTCTCCCGCGTTTGCGAGGTAGCGCAAGGAAACAGACGAAAGAAATGGCCCAACCCACCCCCATACACATGTATATATATACGTCCACACAAGCAAATATACATACCTACAGCTTTCCATGGTTTACCCCAGACGCTTCACATGCCCTGATTCAATCCACTGACAGCACGTCAACCCCGGTATACCACATCGATCCAATTCACTCTATTCCTTGCCCTCCTTTCACCCTCCTGCATGTTCAGGCCCCGATCACTCAAAATCTTTTTCACTCCATCTTTCCACCTAAAATTTGGTCTCACACTTCTCCTCGTTCCCTCCACCTCAGACAAATATATCCTCTTTGTCAATCTTTCCTCACTCATTCTCTCCATGTGACCAAACCATTTCAAAACACCCTCTTCTGCTCTCTCAACCACACTTTTTTTATTTCCACACATCTCTCTTACCCTTACATTACTTACTCGATCAAACCACCTCACACCACATATTGTCCTCAAACATCTCATTTCCAGCACATCCACCCTCCTGCGCACAACTTTATCCATAGCCCACGCCTCGCAACCATAAAACATTGTTGGAAACCACTATTCCTTCAAACATACCCATTTTTGCTTTCCGAGATAATGTTCTCGACTTCCAAACATTCTTCAATACTCCCAGAATTTTCGCCCCCTCCCCCACCCTATGATTCACTTCCGCTTCCATGGCTCCATCCGCTGCCAGATCCACTCCCAGATATCTAAAACACTTCACTTCCTCCAGTTTTTCTCCATTCAAACTTACCTCCCAATTGACTTGACCCTCAACCCTACTGTACCTTATAACCTTGCTCTTATTCACATTTACTCTTAACTTTCTTCTTTCACACACTTTACCAAACTCAGTCACCAGCTTCTGCAGTTTCTTACATGAATCAGCCACCAGCGCTGTATCATCAGCAAACAACAACTGACTCACTTCCAAAGCTCTCTCATCCACAACAGACTTCATACTTGCCCCTCTTTCCAAAACTCTTGCATTCACCTCCCTAACAACCCCATCCATAAACAAATTAAACAACCATGGAAACATCACACACCCCTGCCGCAAACCTACATTCGCTGAGAACCAATCACTTTCCTCTCTTCCTACACGTACACATGCCTTACATCCTCGATAAAAACTTTTCACTGCTTTTAACAACTTGCCTCCCACACCATATATTCTTAATACCTTCCACAGGCTCTCTATCAACTCTATCATATGCCTTCTCCAGATCCATAAATGCTACATACAAATCCATTTGCTTTTCTAAGTAATTCTCACATACATTCTTCAAAGCAAACACCTGATCCACACATCCTCTACCACTTCTGAAACCACACTGCTCTTCCCCAATCTGATGCTCTGTACATGCCTTCACCCTCTCAATCAATACCCTCCCATATAATTTACCAGGAATACTCAACAAACTTATACCCTGTAATTTGAGCACTCACTCTTATCCCCTTTGCCTTTGTACAATGGCACTATGCATGCATTCCGCCAATCCTGAGGCACCTCACCATGAGTCATACATACATTAAATAACCTTAGCAACCAGTCAATAATACAGTCACCTCCTTTTTTAATAAATTCCACAGCAATACCATCCAAACCTGCTGCCTTGCCGGCTTTCATCTTCCGCAAAGCTTTTACTACCTCTTCTCTGTTTACCAAATCATTTTCCCTAACCCTCTCACTTTGCACACCACCTCGACCAAAACACCCTATATCTGCCACTCTATCATCAAACACATTCAATAAACCTTCAAAATACTCACTCCATCTCTTTCTCACATCACCACTACTTGTTATCACCTCCCCATTTGCGCCCTTCACTGAAGTTCCCATTTGCTCCCTTGTCTTACGCACTTTATTTACCTCCTTCAGAACATCTTTTTATTCTCCCTAAAATCTAATGATACTCTCTCACCCCAACTCTCATTTGCCCTCTTTTTCACCTCTTGCACCTTTCTCTTGACCTCCTGCCTCTTTCTTTTATACATCTCCCACTCAATTGCATTTTTCCCTGCAAAAATCGTCCAAATGCCTCTCTCTTCTCTTTCACTAATAATCTTACTTCTTCATTCCACCCACCACTCACTACCCTTTCTAATCAACCCACCTCCCACTCTTATCATGCCACAAGCATCTTTTGCGCAATCCATCACTGATTCCCTAAATACATCCCATTCCTCCCCCACTCCCCTTACTTCCATTGTTCTCACCTTTTTCCATTCTGTACTCAGTCTCTCCTGGTACTTCCTCACACAAGTCTCCTTCCCAAGCTCACTTACTCTCACAACCCTCTTCACCCCAACATTCACTCTTCTTTTCTTAAAACCCATACAAATCTTCACCTTAGCCTCCACAAGATAATGATCAGACATCCCTCCAGTTGCACCTCTCAGCACATTAACATCCAAAAGTCTCTCTTTCGCGCGACTGTCAATTAACACGTAATCCAACAACGCTCTCTGGCCATCTCTCCTACTTACATACGTATACTTATGTATATCTCGCTTTTTAAACCAGGTATTCCCAATCACCAGTCCTTTTTCAGCACATAAATCTACAAGCTCTTCACCATTTCCATTTACAACACTGAACACCCCATGTATACCAATTATTCCCTCAACTGCCACATTACTCACCTTTGCATTCAAATCACCCATCACTATAACCCGGTCTCGTGCATCAAAACCACTAACACACTCATTCAGCTGCTCCCAAAACACTTGCCTCTCATGATCTTTCTTCTCATGCCCAGGTGCATATGCACCAATAATCACCTATCTCTCTCCATCAACTTTCAGTTTTACCCATATTAATCGAGAATTTACTTTCTTACATTCTATCACATACTCCCACAACTCCTGTTTCAGGAGTACTGCTACTCCTTCCCTTGCTCTTGTCCTCTCACTAACCCCTGACTTTACTCCCAAGACACTCCCAAACCACTCTTCCCCTTTACCCTTGAGCTTCGTTTCACTCAGAGCCAAAACATCCAGGTTCCTTTCCTCAAACATACTACCTATCTCTCCTTTTTTCACATCTTGGTTACATCCACACACATTTAGACACCCCAGTGTGAGCCTTCGAGGAGGATATATATATATATATATATATATATATATATATATATATATATATATATATATATATATATATATATATATATATCTTTTCTTTCAAACTATTCGCCATTTCCCGCGTTAGCGAGGTAGCGTTAAGAACAGAGGACTGGGCCTTGGAGGGAATATCCTCACCTGGCCCCCTTCTCTGTTCCTTGTTTTGGAAAATTAAAAAAAAAAAAAAAACGAGAGGGGAAGATTTCCAGCCCCCCCGCTCCCTCCCCTTTTAGTCGCCTTCTACGACACGCAGGGAATACGTGGGAAGTATTCTTTCTCCCCTATCCCCAGGGATATATATATATATATATATATATATATATATATATATATATATATATATATATATATATATATATATATATATATATACACACACACACACACACGAGCAAAGTGCATAGGAACGCGCACCTTCATAGAGTGAGTATTTTGAATGTGTTACATGACAGAGTGGCAGATATAGGGTGTTTTGGTCGAGGTGATGTGCGAAGTGAGAGGGTAAGGGAGAATGATTTGGTAAATAGAGAAGAGGTAGTGAAAGTTTTGCAGAAGAGGAAAGCCGGCAAAGAGGAGGGTTTGGATGGTATTGCAGTGGAATGTATTAAAAAAGGGGGTGACTGTGTTGTTGACTGGTTGGTAAGGATATCTAATATATGTATGGCTCATGGTGAAGTGCCTGATGATTGGCGGAATGCATGCATAGTGCCACTGTACAAAGGCAAAGGGGATAAAGGTGAGTGTTCAAATTACAGAGGTATAAGTTTGTCGAGTATTCTTGGGAAACTATATGGGAGGGTATTGACTGAGAGAGTGAAGGCATGTACACAGCATCAGATTGGGGAAGAGCAGTGTGGTTTCAGAAGTGGTAGATGATGTGTGGATCTGGTGTTTGCTTTGAAAAATGTATGTGAGAAATACTTAGAAAAACAAATGAATCTGTATGTAGCATTTATGGCTCTGGAGAAGGCATATGACAGAGTTGATGGAGATGCTTTGTGTAAGGTATTAAGAATATATGGTGTGGGAGGCAAGTTGCTACAAGCAGTGAAAAGTTTTTATCGAGGATGTAAGGCATGCGTACGAGTAGGAAGAGAGGAAAGCGAGTGGTTCCCAGTGAATGTCGGTTTGCGGCAGGGGTGCGTGATGTCCCCAAGGTTGTTTAATTTGTTTATGGATGGGGTTGTTAAGGAGGTGACTGCAAGAGGTTTGGAGAGAGGGGCAAGTATGCAGCCTGTTGTGGATGAGAGGGCTTGGTGAGAGAGTCAGTTGTTGTTCGCTGGTGGCTGATTCATGTGAGAAACTGCAGAAGCTGGTGACTGAGTTTAGTAAAATGTTTGAAAGAAGACACTGAGAGTAAATGTGAATAAGAGCAAGGTTATTAGGATCAGTAGGGTTGAGGGACAAATAAATCGGGAGGTAAGTTTGAATTGAGAAAAACTGGAGGAAGTGAAGTGTTTTAGATATCTGGGAGAGGATTTACCAGCGGATGGAACCATGAAAGCGGTGGGGGAGGGGGCAAAGATTCTGGGAGCATTGAAGAATGTGTGGAAGGCGAGAATGTTATCTCGGAAAGCAAATATAGGTATGTTTAAATGACTAGTGGTTCCAACAATGTTATATGGTTGCGAGGCATGGGTTATACATAGGATTGTACGGAGGAGGGTGGATGTGTTGGAAATAAAATGTTTGAGGACAATATGTGGTATGCGGTGGTTTGATTGAGTAAGTAATGAAAGGGTAAGCGAGATGTGTGGTAATAAAAAGAGTGTGGTTGAGAGAGCAGAAGACGGTGTATTGAAGTGGTTTAGTGACATGGAGAGAACGAGTGAGAAAGATTGACAAAGAAGAAATAAATGTCAGAGGTGGATGGAACGAGAAGTGGGAGACCATATAGGAGGTGGAAGGAAGGAGTGAAAAAGATTTTGAGCAACTGGGGCCTGAACATACAGGAGAGTGAAACGCATGCAAGGAACAGAGTGAATTGGAAGGATGTGGTATAACGGGGTCGACGTGCTGTCAATCAATTGAACAAGGGAATGTGAAGCGTTTGGGGTAAACCATGGAAAGTTTTGTAGGGCCTGGATTGGAAAGGGAGCTGTGGTTTCTGTGCATTACACATGACAGATAGAGTCTGAGTGTGAACGAATGTGGCCTTTGTTGTCTTTTCCTTGCGCTACCTCTCGCGCTCGCGGGGGGAAGGGGAGTGCCATTTCATGTGTGGCGGGGTGGCGGTGGGAATGGATGGAGGCAGCAAGTATGAATATGTACATGTGTACATGTGTGTATGTCTGTGTAGGTAAATGTATGTATATGTTGAAATGCATAGGTATGTATATGTACGTGTGTGGGCGTTTATGTATATACATGTGTATGTGGGTGGGTTGAGCCATTCTTTCATCTGTTTCCTAGCGCTATCTCGCTAACGCTGGAGACAGCGACTAAGTGAGGATATCCAATGTAGGTATGGCTCATGGTGAAGTGCCTAAGGATTGGCAGAATGCATGCATAGTGCCACTGTACAAAGGCAAAGGGATAATGGTGAGTGTTCAAATTACAGAGGTACAAGTTTGTTGAGTATTCTTGGGAAATTATATGTGAGGGTATTGTTTGAGAGGGTGAATACATGTACAGAGCATCAGATTGGGGAAGAGCAGTGTGGTCTCAGAAGTGGAAGAGGATGTGTGGATCAGGTGTTTGCTTTGAAGAATGTATGCGAGAAATACTTAGAAAAACAAATGGATCTGTATGTACCATTTATGGATCTGGAGAAATCATATGATAAGAGTTGATAGAGATGCTATGTGGAAGGTAATAAGAGTATATGGTGTGGGAAGGAAGTTACTAAAAGCAGTGTAAGGCATGTGTACGAGTAGGAAGAGAGGAAAGTGATTGGTTCTCAGTGAATGTAGGTTTGCGGCAGGGGTGTGTGATGTCTCTATGGTTGTGTAATTTGTTTATGGATGGGGTTGTTAGGGAGGTGAATGCAAGAGTTTTGGAGAGAGGGGCAAGTATGCAGTCTGTTGTGAATGAGAGGGCTTGGGAAGTGAGTCAGTTGTTGTTCGCTGACGATACAGCGCTGGTGGCTGATTCGGGTGAGAAATTGAAGAAGCTTGTGACTGAGTTTGGTAAAGTGTGTGAAAGAAGAAAGCTGAGAGTAAATGTGAATAAGAGTAAGGTTATTAGGTACAGTAAGGTTGAGGGACAAGTCAAATGAGAGGTAAGTTTGAATGGAGAAAAACTGGAGAAAGTGAAGTGTTTTAGATATCTGGGAGTGGATTTGGCAGAGGATGGAACCATGGAAGCGGAAGTAAGTCACAGGGTGGGGGAGGAGGCGAAATTTTTGGGAGAGCTGAAAAATGTGTGGAAGGCGAGAACATTATCTCGGAAAGCAAAAATGGGTATGTTTGAAGGAACAGTGGTTCCAACAATGTTATATGGTTGCGAGGCGTGGGCTATAAATAGGGTTGTGCGGAGGAGGGTGGATGTGTTGGAAATGAGATGTTTGAGGACAATATGTGGTGTGAGTTGGTTTGATTGAGTAAGTAATGAAAGGGTAAGAGAGATGTGTGGCAATAGAAAGAGTGTGGTTAAGAGAGCAGAAGAGGGTGTAGGAGAAGTGGGAGACCAAATTGAAGAAGGAAGGGTGGAGTGAAAGAGATTTTGAGAGATCGAAGGTGAAAAGCGTGCAAGGAATACAGTAAATTGGAACAATGTGGTATACCAGGGTCGACGTGATCTCAATGGATTGAAACAGGGTATGTGGAGCATCTGGGGTAAACCTTGGAAAATTTTGTGGGGCCTGGATGTAGAAAGGGAGCTGTAGTTTCGGTGCATTATACATGACAACTAAAGACTGAGTGTGAACAAATGTGGCTTTTGCTGTCTTTTCCTAGCGGTACCTCGCAGGTGTGAGGGGGGGGAGGGGGTTGTTATTTCATGTGTGGCAGGGTGGCGACAGGAATGAATAAAGGCAGCAAGTATGAATTATGTACATGTGTATATATGTATATGTCTGTGTATGTTTATATATGTATACGTTGAAATATATAGGTATGTATATGTGCGTGTGTGGACATGTATGTATATACACGTGTATGTGGGTGGGTTGGGCCATTCTTTCGTCTGTTTCCTTGCGCTACCTCGCTGACACGGGAGAGAGCGTAAAAAAAGGATATATATATATATATATATATATATATATATATATATATATATATATATATATATATATATATATATATATATATATATATATTATCCCTGGGGATAGGGGATTAAGAATACTTCCCACGTATTCCCTGCGTGTCGTAGAAGGCGACTAAAAGGGGAGGGAGCGGGGGGCTGGAAATCCTCCCCTCTCGTTTTTTTTTTTTTTTTTTTTTTTTTTTTTTTCAAAAGAAGGAACAGAGAATTGGGCCACGTGAGGGTATTCCCTCAAAGGCCCAGTCCTCTGTTCTTAACGCTACCTCGCTAATGCGGGAAATGGCGAATAGTTTGAAAGAAAAAAAGAATATATATATATATATATATATATATATATATATATATATATATATATATATATATATATATATATATATATATATCTTTCTTTCAAACTATTCGCCATTTCCTGCGTTAGCGAGGTAGCGTTAAGACCAGAGAACTGGGCCTTTGAGGGAATATCCTCACCTGGCCCCTTTCTCTGTTCCTTCTTTTGGAAAATTAAAAGAAAAAAATTAATGAGGGGGGAGGATTTCCAGCCCCCCACTCCCTACCCTTTTAGTCGCCTTCTACGACACGCAGGGAATACGTGGGAAGTATTCTTTCTCCCCTATCCCCAGGAATAATATATATATATTTTTTTTTCTTTCAAACTATTCGCCATTTCCCGCGTTAGCGAGGTAGCCTTAAGAACAGAGAACTGGGGCTTTGAGGGAATATCCTCACCTGGCCCCCTTCTCTGTTCCTTCTTTTGGAAAATTAAAAAAAAAATAATGAGAGGGGAGGATTTCCAGCCCCCCGCTCCCTCCCCTTTTAGTCGCCTTCTACGACACGCAGGGAATACGTGGGAAGTATTCTTTCTCCCCTATCCCCAGGGATAATATATATATATATATATATATATATACATATATATATATATATATATATATATATATATATATATATATATATATATATATATATACATATATATATGTGTGTGTGTGTGTGTGTGTGTGTGTGTGTCACGTAATGCCATCCAACAGCTAGGAATGGAACCTGGGACCTTTGTGTGAAAGTTGGGAACGCTAACCGCTAGGCTGTGATCGTCCCTAATGCACGAATATAGTGCATATGAACGCGCACTTCCTTAGAACACACAGTGCTCTCCAACAGCCAGGATTCCAACCCAGGACCTTTTGCGTGGTAGTTGGGAACCCTAAAAGCTAAGTTATGATTATCCCTCAAAAGGAAATGACTTCCAATACTTGCAATTGAATAGTAATCGAATACCATTTGTCTAACATCCATGAGCAACGTGGTCTACACCAGTCATAGAGTAGGGGAGGGGGCGAAGGTTCTGCTAGCGATGATGAATGAGTGGAAAGAGAGAACGTTATCTCGGAGAGCAAAAACAGGTATGTTTGAAGGAATAGTAGTTCCAACAATATTATATGATTGAGAGGCATGGGCTACAGACAGGGTTGTATGGAGGAGGGTGGATGTGTTGGAAATGAAATGTTTGAGGACAATATGTGGTGTGAGGTGGTTTGATCGATTAAGTAATGAAAGGGTAAGAAAGATGTGTGGTAATAAAAAGAATGTTGTTAAAAAAGCGGAAGTGTTGATATGGTTTGGACATAGAGGGAATGTAAGGAAATGTTGAAAAAGAGGATATGTGTGTCACAGGACAAGTGGGAGACTAAATTGGAGGTGGAAGGATGGAGAGAAAAAGATTTTGAGCAACTGGGGCCTGAACATGCAGGAGGATGAGAGATTTGCAAGAAATAGTGTGAATTGGAACGATGTGGTGTACCAGGGTCGACATGTTGTCAATGGACTGAACCAGGGCATGTGAACCATCTGGGGTAAACCATGGAAAAATATTGAGGCCTGGATGTGGATCGGATGCTGCGTTTCGGTGCATTACACATGACAGCGAGAGACTGTGAACGAATGTGGCCTTTTTTTTTTTTGTCTGTTTTCCTTCCGCTACCTCGCTGAAACGGGGGTGGCGATGCTGTTTCCTGTGGGGCAGGGTGGCGCCAGAAATGGATAAGGGCAAGCATGTATGAATATGTACAGATGTACATGTATTCGTTAACACACAGTCTCTAGCTGTCATGTGTAATGCACTGAAACCACAGCTCCCTTCCCGCATCCATGCCCAACAAAACTTTCCAGACGCTTCACAAGCCCTAGTTCAATCCATTGACAGCACGTCGACCCCGGTATGCCACATCGTTCCAATTGACTCTATTCCTTGCACGCCTTTGACCCTTCTGTATGTTCAGGCACCGATCGTTCAAAATCTTTCTCACTCCATCCTTCTACCTCCAATTTGGTCTCCCACTTCTCCTCGTTCCCTCCACCTCTGACACATATATCCTCTTTGTCAATCTTTCCTCGCTCATTCTCTCCATATGACCAAACCATTTCAATACACCCTCTTCCGCAATTTCAACCACACTTTTTATTCCCAAACACCTCTCTTACCCTTTCATTACTTACTCGATCAAACCACCTCACAACACATATTGTCCTCAAACATCTCATTTCCAACACATCTACCCTCCTCCGCACAACCCTATCTATCGCCCATGCCTCACAACCATGTAACATTGTTAACCACTATTCCCTCAAACATACCCATTTTTGCTCTCAGAGATAACGTTCTCGCCTTCCACACATTCTTCAACGCTCCCAGAACCTTTGGCCCCTCCACCACCTTGTGACTCACTTCTGCTTCCATGGTTCCAATGCGCTGCCAAATCCACTCCCAGGTATCTAAAACACTTCACTTCCTCTAGTTTTTCTCCATTCAAACTTACCTCTCAATTGACTTGTCCCACAATCCTACTAAAACTAATAACCTTGCTCATATTCACATTTACTCTCAGCTTTCTTCTTTCACACACTTTACCAAACTCAGTCACCAACTTCTGCAGTTTCTCACCCGAATCAGCCACCAGCGATGTATCATCAGCGAACAACAACTGACTCGCTTCCCAAGTCCTCTCATCCCCAACAGACTGCATACTTGCCGATCTTTCCAAAACTCTTGCATTCACCTCCCTAACAACACTATCCATACACAAATTAAACAACCTTGGAGACATCACGCACCCCTGCCGCAAACCAACATTCACTGGGAACCACTCACTTTCCTCTCTTCCTACTCATACGCATGCTTTATATCCTCGATAAAAACTTTTCACTGCTTCTAGCAACTTA